>NC_136816.1:63306543-63485494 GCF_951394365.1 Tetrao urogallus
AAAGAAAGAAAGAAAGAAAGAAAGAAAGAAAAACACCAACACAGAATGCAAAATGGGTCTGATTCTGTGATTTTGTCAGCTGAGGCAAAATTCACTAAACTTATTAAATTTCCCGCTGATCTTATCCTGGTAAAATCAGTGATAAGATCAGCACTGACCCCAAAGACTGCACTATAGTCTCCAACTTTGAGACCTTTTGGAACATCAGCATTTCCCCTAAGCAACACCATTTCTGAGTATCAGAATGCCTGATTTCACCACTCTCCATGTCCCATCTCAGTGTTTACATCTCGCTTCGCTGTTTCACAGGCTGCAGACTGCAGGGGCTACAAACGCCGCTCAGAGCCCAGGCTCCGAGCTTTCGAACGCTAACGACTACTTTGATTAAAGTGTAAAACCCTTTTGACACCAGCGGGAACTCCCTGGTTGGGTCGCAGTTAGCCCTCGGCCAGAGAGGCAGCATCGTGAAGAACCCAATGACGCACTCGGTACACAATAAAGTACAGCTTTCTGATAAAAGTACTGCTTCCCCAGCTATTTTCTCTCGCATACTCTAGTCTTTGTCACACACACACTTTATCTACCACAGTCCCTGCCACAGCCAGAGGACAGCCCTGCAGCCAGAAGGACAGCACTGGGCAACCGCCTCCCACCTCTGCACGCAGGTTGAGGGCTCCGGCTAACACGAGCAGCGTTTAGCTCATGGCTTCAGCCGGGTCTCGGTCAGTAAACTGAGTTATCGTACGGAAAATAATAGAGAGAACGGGTCGCTGATCCAGCCACTTCCCCGATGGGGAGGGCAGGTCGGGGAGCAGGACGATGCTCGGGGCAGCACTCCGGCTTCTTTCAGTGCTCGGAGTCGCCCGACTGGACGCTCCCGCCCGGCCCGAGGGAAGGGTGCTCCAAGGAACGCCAGTTGTAAAGGGACCCGAAACTTCGCAGAGCGCTCAAACCGAAGCTCTCGGAGCTCTCGGAGCTCTCGGCGCAGTCTGTCTCCCTCCGCGAGCACCCGCCGCATCCCCGGCGGGGATCCCTACCTTGCCGCCGGGGGATGCTCCTCCGCGGCGCGGCCGTGCAGCCGATGCACGAAGCCAGCAGCAGCAGCAGCGAGGCAAGGCGACAGCGACCCGGCACCTCCATGTGCTCCACGTTCCCTCGCCGCCCAGGCCGGGGGCCGTTGCCGGCGTCCCCTCTGCGCGGCAGCCGGACGGGGAGCAGGGCCAGGAGGGCGCGGCGCGCAGCGGAGCGGCTTTTACCCTCTCGGGGAGTAGGGTCGGGAAGGGAAGCGGGGGAGGAGGAGGCCGGGGCCGGCCCTTTGATAGGATTACAGCCGCCCCCGGGGTGGGCGGCGGCGCGGGGCTCGGCTCGCACCTCCCCGCGGGACGACGTCGGTCCGTGGCCCCGAGAGCTCCGAGCTCCCGAGCCCCGCGACGCCGCGGTGCCGTCCCTCGTCCGGCGCCCCGCGGGGCCACGCGGAACCCCGCCTCTGAGCCTGGGATGTTCTCGGCCCTCTGCTCTCCTCCGAGACCCCGGTTTCGCTGCTCGTCGCTCCGGAGGTCCGTTGATGCTTAGGGTTCCTGCCCGGATTCCCTGCGAGGGATGGGGTTGGAGGGGTAGCCGAGTACTGGAGCAAGATAAGCAGAGGATTCGATGAGGAAGTTGTTGTTGAGGTAAGAAGATAAATTAAGTTTAATCACCCCAGATGGAGGCTGAGACCTATCCCAGCCACTCAGACTAATATAGACACTCGATGGAGATTAGAGGGATGAAGTGAGGAAGGCAAGGGGAAGTCATGGAGTTTGAAGATCCAGGGGGAAAAAACAGGAGAAACTGAGCAGGAAACAGTCAGACACCCTTTTTGGAGCAATACTGTTCATGGGACAAAAACCCAAATCCATTTATTCCAGTAAATCTTTTTTGGACACTTGACAAATAGAGGAAGTTGCAAGAAACTTTGCCTTAGGCAGATGTAGGATTACCTGCCCTCTGCTTTAGGTCTCATCCTAATCCTCGTTAGTTTAAACCCTGAAACATCAGAGTTGTTACGTCATGAGGGTTTGTGTAGGCTTTGTTTTTGAAATGAAGTTGAGTTATTTGTTTTGCTCTTCACTTTGATAACTTTGACTGGTTTGGGTGTCCATATAAATTATGCATATTCATTCAGTCTCTTTCTGAACATTATTCAATTTCTAACACTAATACTTTGTTTAGTGAGTTCCAGTCTCTAATTTTATGACATAGGGTGGGAGGAGGGAGAGGGAAAATGTAAGAGATTGGAAGAAAAGTTCTGCAGGAATAATGCTGAGACAGGAGAAGAAGGAAAGCTGTAACCTTTCAAGATATGAGGACAGACAAGGAAACAGTGATGAAGCCCTTTTGGACAGAACATCAGAGAAAGGGAGTTGGTGCACACGTCCTTTAAAAACTCAATGAGAGCTTCAAGAAGTTGTTTGAGGGGGGAAATCAAAGTTGTCACTAGAGGTGGTGGAGAGGACATCTCCTGCCTACTCCAGGGATGAGGTAAGGAGACAGAAGCCTGGTCCCCATGGAGAGCACAGTATGTGAATTTTGGAAAGATCCCCATAGGGAGAGCATGTCCAAGGCTGTAAGAGACTGAAGATGAAGAATAGCTCTGCTTGCGTATTTGAGATGCCACATGCTCTTATCATCCAGCCTTCCTATGCAGAGCTGGAGGAATCACAGCATGTATAAAAGTGCAGGGCCCAATGGCAGAAATTCCCTTTTGGTTTGCACTTCACATGACAGAAAATGAACTCTGTCTTTCTCTTATTTCTGTGAACCTTACTGTGGACACATCAAGTCTTAGGACAACAAAATTTTTAGCAGTGATCTACACAGTTATCCATTCATAACATAAATAAAAATAAATAAAGAAAAACCCTACAATTATTTTCAACATCTGATTTAACAGTAAATCCCTGAGAAAGCAATTTTATGCTAAGAAAAGATAAAACAGGATGTCAACCCAAAGGCTCTTTAGTTCAAGTATGGAATTCTTTCTCTGTGGGCAGTTAAGTGAGGTTAGCAGGCTTTTCCATTGTGATTCATGGGGAAAAAAAACGTGTCTTTGTTCTAGGCCTTGTCTTCATTTGAAAGATATTTGCAATAAAAGGAGTGTATGAATTTATAGCATTTTCCAGGGAAGTTCCATATGTGGAAATATGTGGTCCAGAATAAGATTAAAAGAAAATCATTGAAGTCTTCTGGACTAAAAATAAAGAAAAGGGAGTATTTATGAAGGTATAGAAGATTTTACTCCTTTTTAGATGTTTCCATGATGATACTGTAACTCAGTTAAGGAACTTAAGAATAATGTATGTGCATATTTTCATAATTGTGAAACATGGATTTTTCTTTCTTCAAATGAAGTCTCAAAAACTTTTTTGTTTTATTTTTTTTTCTTCATAATCTACAGTTTTTGAAAAGCCAAATTCTGAAAATGCAGCATTGTGTCTAATCAACCATAATATATTGTTGATTTTCGTTAAGTGTTTTTCATGGATTTCACAGAATCAGAATCACAGACTGGTTTAGCTTAACTTAAAGATCGCCTGGTTCCGACCCATCTGATCAGGAGGGTTTGCCACCCACCATATCAGGCTGCCCAGGATGCCATTCTACACGGCCTTAAAGGTCTCCAGAGGTGGGGCATCCACAATTTCTTTGGGCAATATGTTCCAGTGCATCTTCATCCTCTGAGGAGTAAGTTTCTTCCTAACATCCACCCTAAATTTCCCTTCTTTTAGTTTAAAGCCATTCCCTCTTATCACTATCAGATCATACAAAAAGTCTTATAAGCTCTCAAGAATTGGAAGGCCACAATAAATCTCTGCAGAGCCTTCTCTTCTCCATTGTAAACAAGCCCAGCTCCCTCCACCTTTCTTCACAGCACAGAAGAGGTGCTGCAGCATTTAGGTCATCTTTGTGGCCTGCTCTAGACCCGCTCCAACCACTCCATGTCTTTCCTGTGCTGAGGGCTCCAGACCTGGATGCAGGGCCCAGATGGGACCTAACAAGGGCAGAGCAAAGGGGGATGATCACCTCCTTCTCCCTGCTGCCACCCCTGCTGATGCAGTCCAAGATGCAGTTGGCTTTCTGAGCTGCAAGTGCACGCTGTTGGCTCATATTAAGTTTTTCATCTACCAAGATCCCCAAGTCCTTTTCTGCAGGGCTGCTCTCAGTGAGTTCTCCCAGTTTGTACACATATCTGAGATTGCCTCAACCCAAGTGCAACACCTTGTACTTGGTCTTCTTGAACCTCACATGTGGGCCTGCTTTTCAACTCTGTCCAGCTCCCTCTGTATAGCATCTCTTCCTTCTTTTGTGTCAACTACACCACTCAGCTCAGCATTGTCCACAAACTTTGTACGGGTACACTCAATTCCAATATCTGTGTCACTGACAAAGTCGTTGAAGAGCATCAGTCTGAAGCTGCAACCCTGAGGGACACCACTCATCACTGGCCTGCACCTGAACGTAGAGTCACTGACTACAGCCCCACAGCTGTGATCATCAAACCGATTCTTTATTCACCTAATCGTCCAGACTTGAAATCTTTACCTCTCCAAGTTAAAGGCATTGCAGAAGCCTGCGGAGATGACATCAGTTGCCCTTCCTTCAGGACCCTGGGATGCATGTAGTTCAGCCCCATGGACTTGCACACATTCTGTCTCATAAGTTAGTCTCTGATTTGCTCTGTTCTTATATTTGAGATGGATAGGCCTCTCTTAACTCCAGCCTAGAAGTTCAGAGATGTGAGAGGCATGGAACACCTGACTGCTGATGAAGTCTGAGGCAAAGAACTTGTTGAGTGCCTCAGCCATCTCCATGTCTGTTGAAGCCAGTTCTCCCTTTTCATTTATCAAAGGAAGTATTCTCTCCTTTGCCTGTCTGATCAGTGTAGTACCTTCTTTTTATTTTGGACCCTTCACCAAGTTTGGTTCCACCTGCACTTTGTCTTTACTGATCACATTTCTGAATATCCAGACAGCATCCCTGTATTATTCCCAGGCTGCTTGTTCCTGCTTCCACCTCATGAAATGTTGTACAATTGTATAATTTCATCATCCGCTTCTTTTGAGCAGCAGAACCTTACTCAGCCATAATAGTTTCTTGCCTCCTCTGCTTGATTTGTTATGGTTTGGATGGAGAGCTCTAATGCTCTCAGAAAAGTATTCTTAAAGAGCTGCCAGCTCTGTTCTGCTCCTGTGTCCCTAAGGATCATTTCTGAGTGGATCTCATCCATAAATTTCCTAAACAACCTGAAGTTTGCTCGCTGAAGTTAAGGATCCTGCCTCTGCTCTTTGCTGGGCCAGTATTCCTCGAGATCATGAACTCAGCTAGGGCATGGTCACTCAGCCCAAACTGCCTCTGATCTTTACCTTTTTCATGATCTCCTCCATATTGGTGAGCATTAGGTCCAGTAATGCTTCACTCCGATTGGTCTGTCCAGTACCTGGAACAGAAAGTGCATAAAAGAAGTGCATAAAGCTCTCAGAGACTGCAGGAAACATTCAGCATGTATACATTTTCTCTTGGACTTTAAATATGATAGGAAATGTCAAAGGATAACCTAAAATAAGGTACTCTGGGTGTCACTGTTGCAGTTTCTTCTTATAAGTAACCTAGTCAATTATCTCATAGTTCTTTCTGCAGCTTATCTTTCCCTCTCACTCTCTCTCTCTATCTATATTTTTACTTTTACTCCATCCTGATTAGATTTGAAGAAAGTTGTGTTGGAACCTCTCCAGCAAAACTCTCTGAGGGTACCAAAATCCAAGCAGAACTTATTAATGGCATTTGCATAGAAATTTCAATGCAAATTTTACCTCTTTGAGCTTTTAAGGTGTGCTAAGGTAATTTACATATTTCACCATCATGATAATAACTCTAACATGAAATATTAAATATGTGTTATATCATCATATGCATGTGCTGACATATAATATTATATAGACCTGGGGATTTATTTGTTGAATATAGCAACTTGATAAATGCATGGAAATAGAAGAACCATTAGCTTACCAGTTTTCAGATACAAGTTTAAAAAATGTAAACATCACTTAAAACAAGCAAACTTTATTTTGACAACTCACATTTAGTTTTATAGCAAAAACAAACAAATCACAGTGGTTTGTATCTTATTATAATTCAATTAGAAAACAGTAATGCTTCATGAATGTGTATATTCCTTGCATCTACTAATCATTATAATAAATGCTTGCCTAACTGGTTAAAAAAAAAAACACAACAAAACAAATAAGTAATTACTTATCTTGCAATACTGTAGCTGTTTATGCTTATTATTTCATTTTATCTCTTACATAATGGCACAGATGTGCAAAGAGTGTATATTACAATATGCTGCCTAAAGTCATAACTTTTCTGCATACAGTTTCCCTTTGGCTTAACAAATGGACTGTTTTGTATAGGCCTATTTTTTGCACAGAAGATGGTAGACAGTATTTAAGAGCTCTTTGTTGCCCAGGGTACAAGAGAAGTCCACAACACAAACAAAGAGGATCTCCAGTATTCTGCTTTTTTTTAAGAAGGAAAAGAGGCTCTGTTGAGCAGCTCAAGCTTCCCAACAAACCCAAGGAGTAAGGTTTGTGGAAACGCTTGTCTTCCTGCAGAATTAGTAGGGTTTCTTTTCAGGATACTGGTAGAGAATCACATAGAGCAGAAGTAACTTGAAATGATGAAGGGCTGAATTTATCCTATTAGGTTCTTAACTTCTGACACCATCTACTTATTTTAGATCTGGATCTGAATTGAGCCTCCAAGGCTCTTTCCCTGAGGATTAGTCATAGGATAACACTTTGTCAAGAATCAGGACAATTTTTAAATTAAAAATTAGTATTCATTATACTTTAAAAACAATAGTATTGGCCAGGATAAACATTTAGTGCTTCTTCCTTTCACCTGCGGGCCCAATTCAATGCTTGTTCATAATTTAAACTAAATGTGTTATGAGCAGTGAGCACAGTCACTCTTTCGTGCCAGCACTCCAAAGTGGATGTTGTAGTCTGTGTGTTCCAAAGCTAAAATTTTATCCCAAAAACTCATTTAATATTTATGTTCATAAGTAATATTATATAAATTCCTTGCATAACAAATAATTTTACATCGCATCAACCATGGGTTATGATGGCACTATGCTAAAAATTCCCAAAGATATGTTCCAAAGATCTCCCAGCCTGAGTAAACTTCATCTCAGGATAGGCAGAACTGTAACACAAGGAGCCACATTGCAATAGGGCTAGCAACATGAGCAATAGCTTGTAAAAGCCAAACCTTATGCTTGCGGTTTATGATAAAGTTGTTGGCCTATTCTTTCTATCAGAGTTGTTTAAAGATTTATAGTTTCCAGTTTTAATAACTTTGCTTTCCTTCTCTTTTTGCCTGCTATTGTTTTGTTTAGGTAAGATGGAGAATGCATTGTCTTGAGCTCAGAAAGCTCTTTATGTTGACATTTATTCAGCTCTCAAAGAAACAACAGAAGCACAAAGATCCAAATTAAAAAAATTATCACCGAAACATCTAAGTGTAATGTTATACATCTCACTCACCAACTCCTCTCAGGTCAATTATTTACAAGTTATGTTCCTTGTGATTTAACAAAGCACATTCTTCTTGTTAGTAAGTGAATTCTTGCCAGACTTGGGACCTATGATAAATGTAATGAAAAGAAGTGGAAAGAACAAATGAGCTATTTTACAAATCTAAGCATAGCTTTAGACAAACAAATGAGCTATTTTACAAATCTAAGCATAGCTTTAGACACAAAGCTTGCTGGCATTAGCATTACATATTCAGTATTTGCAAGACTGGGAGATGTTGGGAGAATGATGCATTGCCCAATGTCAGCTTTTCTTTCTTCCCAGTTTATGATGATGATATGAATGATATAAAATGAATGATTCACAGTGCTTTGGAGATTTCAGAATGTCATCTTTGTATTTATTTTCCCATTTCTTCACACTGCTCTCAAAAAAAATAAGACTTCAAAGAGTTACTTTCATTGTTTTTCTATTTTATGTATATTTAACACACATATATGCTCTTCTCTTCCTCTCATGTGTAAGATTCACAGACCAGCATGCAGTTCCCGCTTTCCTGCTTATGACATGATTTCCTGGGGGTATTCCTCCTAATTTCCTGATACGGATTTCAGAGTGAGGAAAGAAGAGACAGATCATAAAGCCAGACATCAAAGACAGATCACCTATCCATATTTTACATCAAAATCTATTAATGGACTTGCTGGCTTTTTTTGCAGTTAATAAGGAGGTGAGTTCTGCAGAAACAAGTCATAAAAAGTGCCACAAATTGTAACTTTTTCAAATTTGCTTTAATTCCTGTTCTGCAGGAAGAAGTGCACATACACTAGAGACAAGTGTGCTGCTGTCCACTTCTACTTCATGTGCAGAAGTATTATGACTTTCATTAATCTCTATTAGGGAAAAATAAAGATTAAAGGAGAGAATACTGCCCCCAGTTAATCACTTCACCCTTACACTGGTGTCATTTCTGTGATGCAAATCACAACTTTATTTGGTTTATGTGGCAAAGTTTTGTAGCAGGAGGCTGCAGTGATCGGTTCTGTGAGCAGAGCCCAGCACTGCCCCATGTCAGAGCGGAGTCAGCTCTCCTGTTCCAAAGGAGACTCACTGCTGCCAGAGCTGAGCCATGAGCCACACTGGGTGTGCTTTGGGAAAGCAGAAAAACTGCCGTGCAACAGCAGCTGGGAGAGAGGAATGACAAAGTGAGAGAAGCAGCCAGCTCTTCAGGCACCAAGGTCAGTGCAGAAGGAGGGCAAGAGGTGCTCCGGGTGTGGAGCAGAAGTTCCCTGCAGTACAGGAGAGGCCCAAGGTGGAGCAGCTTGTCCCCTGCAGCCCATGGGCACCACACACAGCAGAACTCTACACACAGCCAACAGAGGGGCCCATGGTGCAGCAGTGGAGGAGGTCTGAAGGAGGCTGCAGCCTATGGAGAGCCCCTGCAGGAGCAGTCCTGAGTAGGAGCTGCAGCCCATGGCGAGCAGACTGCTGTGGGGCAGGTAGGCTGGGGGAGCTGCTGCCGACCAAGAGCAGTGCTGGAAAAGTGCGTGAAGGGTGGTCCCTGTGGTATGGAGCTGTGCTGGGGCAGTGCTTTGAGAGCTGCCACGTGTGGAAAGCCCATGAAAATCAGATGGGGAAGGACAGTATTTTGTAGGAGTGATCCATGCAACAGGGGCATGTGACCATGGGGGAGCTGCAGAGATGAAGCATTATGGACTGATCATAGCCCCATCCCCCTGTGCTTCTCAGAGGGATGAGGTAGGTGAGGGTGGATAGGGGCAAGGCATCATTTTTAGTTTGCTTTTAGTTGTCACTGCAATAAATTACATTAATCTCCCTATGCTAAGCCTGTTTTGCCCACAGTAGTAATTGGTGAGTGTCCTTATCTCAACGCTTGAGCCCTTTTGCATTGTGTTTTCAGAGGAAGAACAAGGGTAAGAGAGCAACTGTAGTAGAGTTTAGCTGACCATCAGGGTGAAACCACAACAGATAAGAGTAAATGTATGAAGCCTCATTTCTGTTGCTCATCTGTGGGGCCTGTTCAGTAACACCATGTCCCAGGGAATTATTTAATTTTCCACTTCATGTTCACCTCTTCGACGTGCAGAAAAGAGACATAAAGGATGGATCTGCAGAAAGAATGACACTTCTGTTAAGGCCAGTCAAGAAGAGGAAGACCACAAGGTCTTGTAGCTTAGTCAGTCTCTTTTGCTTCTTCCATCAGGAGCAAAAAGTGTTGGAGGAAGTAGAGAAACTTTGAAGAAGATGAATTTTCTTTCTAAGTCAGATGATTTACAGATCCACAGAATGAGCACTACATACATTGTGGGAACCCAGTCATGCTCTTGAAGTCTTTGTTTCTGAACACAAAATCACCTCATATGCAACACTATCACATTCCACTTTACCTGAGACTGAATATTAAAAAACTTCTAGGCATCACATGGTCTTGCAAGTTTCAGTAACATAAAAGACAAGAAATCTCCAAGTAATTCTTCTCATTGATGTCTCAATGTTTCTCCTTTTTCCAGAGATCACTGAAAAGTTCATTTGCCACAAAATAACTCAGTGTCTCAGAAACACAAAGATAACCATGTAGTGGTAGTTCCAGCTATCTTTGAGTATGATAAGATTCTGTGGAGCTTCTGAAAGCTCATAAAACTTTAAAAATATCTTTAAAAGTAGTTTTTCATGATTGTCCTAACAGAGCAATAATACTTCTTTAAATATAGCAGGTAGCAAAATCCAATCAGTAGGCCATTAAGATACTGACAGAACCAGGATAGGATTGCATGGTGAAGAAAATAAGAAATCTTTGTTTTTTAGACAAGAAAACACAAGAAAATTGCATTATTTATTTCAGAAACCTAACTTGAAATGATTTTATCTTCTTCTTGCCATGAGAATTTTCCTGCCCACCACCCCTTCTCTCATATATAAATGTGATACTAGTGAGTTAATGATAGGCTGAGTTTATCATAAAATCATTATTCTTACTATTTGGGCTACAAGATATTTTACAGAGTATAACAGCTTTCTTTTGTTTCATCTACATGAGGTAATACTAATTTCATCAAATTCTTGAGTGACAAGTTCATCTTTGGTTATTAAACATGATGCTTTGCAGGCCATCACTAGCACACGAATTGATGAGGCTGTTAATAAATCAAAGCTGGGAGACTTTACTTCCCATGAGACCACAAATGAATATGTTAGTAGCAGATTATATGGACAAGGTAAGTACATCATCCATTTTCACTTTTATTTATAATGTTTATGCAGTGGATTCATGTTTCAAGCTTAAACTCTTTTGATTTGCTGCAAAACTGTATGTGGAAAACATTGCCACTCTGTAATGTATTTCCATAAGAACAGGGTACCATTCTGTTAGCTTAATAGGTTTGAAGTTGATCAATGTACAGGGCAGCTGTCATGTGCAATGATGTCATGATGTCACGTGCAATGTTCAGTCTAGTGCATTTAAAGCTGCCTAAGTGTTGGTCAGCTGTCCTGCTCTCTGGCCTGTTTTTGCATCTCAATTTTCTTAGACTCAATCTTTGAAATACAAGGCCAGATGCTCCCAGGACATATTTCTAATGCTAAGGATTGGTTCTGGGGCATGTATTTCCACTCAGTGTTCAAATCATGGTCTGGGGTGGTGTGATACAGCCCACCTATGCATCTTGAGCTTATTTTCCACAAAACTTAACTCTCTGGTTTCAACAGTGGCATTCCTGCCCTTAGCTTCTCTTCTGCTGTCTGCTGAGAAACAAGGCATACTAAGAGCAAGTGTAACTCTCTGTGAAGGAGTGGTTTTGAACCAAAAGCTACACATGAAATTTCAGAAGAACATTCAGTCACCTCCCAGCATCAAACTACTGCCTGTCCCCATCCGTACAAAAACGCCGCAGAGCACAGCAAGAAACTTCCTCACTGAGTGAGAATGTGAGCTGAGATGTGATAAGCGAGCAGCTCCCTCTTCCAGCTCCTCATCTTCAAACTGCTCATTTTCTCATCCATCAGACAAAACGGATGGAAAGTAATTTAAATGTGAGTTCTACCTTTCTCTGGATTAGTATTTGTTATTGCTGATCTGATATGAATAAGACACATTGTAACTCAGAGCACATAGTTCTGCAGACCTTACTATTGCAATAGCCTTACTGTGCTTGATTGAAAGCCAGTGCAGTTTGTGGAAATACTTCTAGTGGCTTCAGAGGATACTGCGTTTGTCATGTCAGTGGTGAGGATTTAGGTCATAATTTATAGCAACTCTCTGCGTGAGACTACAAGAAGCTGCAACCACTGTTTCCATTGTAATTGAATGAAGGCAGAAGGGGCAGCTGCTGTAATTGAGGAACTTCCCATTTTATGATTGGCACAAATGCAGAACTTTCTATTGAGCTACCTAACAGTATGAATGTCTCTGAACAACATTGCTTTTGGCGCAGCATTTAGCACGGCAGGTCTTAGTGAGTTCAGAAATCTCACATGAACACTAGAAGAAGAATGCATCAGATTTATTTTCTACTACAGAATTCAAAGGCAGTGAATTATGCTTGCGCTTACGAAGACAAGAGAGGGAGAAGTTGATTATGACTGGCCTCCTACTGACTGCTCTGTTCAGTTATCTGAGCAGGAATCAAGTGGATGGGGGCAGGCTCTTCTCAATGGTGCCCAGAGACAGAACAAGGGGTAATGGGCACAATCTAGAAATACGAAGTTCTATCTGAACATGAGGAAAAAAACTATTTACTTTGAGGGTGACAGAGCACTGGAACAGGCTACTCAGAGATGTTGTGGAGTCTCCTTCTCCAGAGACATTCAGAACCCTCCTGGAGGCTTTCTTGTGCAACCCACTGTAAAGGAATCTGCTTTAGCAGGGGAGTTGCACTGGATCATCTCTAGAAGTCCCTTCCAGCCCCTATGATTCTGTGGGTCTGTGATTCATCAGGTGCATGTGCTACAGATTAATAGGCTCTCTTCTTCAGTAGTAACATCTGAGCAGATATGCAACAAGGATGGTAACGTTAAGGATTAACTGAATCAGTGGCAACAGAATCACAGAATCAGAATTGTAGGGGTTGGAAGGGACCTCCAGAGATCATCGAGTCCAACCCCCCTGCCAAAGCAGGTTCCCTACACCAGCAGGAACACTAAAAATACATGATTAAAGGGGAAAAAATCTCTTTCTTTTTTCTTTTAATATTTCATATTCTAAGTCCTGAGAACTTTACGTTCATGAGGGACTTCCTTAAAATATGTCACATCTTTTTAAAATGAATTTGTTTTACAAAACTTTGTAATATAAATACTTAATCTGTACAATTGCATTTTTAAGCAGATTTTCCTTTCCGAAGCACATACACAAGAATCCTAGAAAACGTGCAAAAGCTCTTAAATTCTGCCCAGACAGAATTTCCAGACAGAAGAAGAAAATCCAGACAAATGGTTGCCCTAACTATATCTAACAGCAACCTACTTCATGTTTATGTTCTAGTAAGTGATTAGTTCTATCAGAAATTAGATAAATTACCTTCTTTGGAGAAGAAAGTAAGTACGGACCTTTACGCTGCTTGAAAAATGAAAATACAACAGCTTGTACCCATAGTAATCTATACATGTCTAACTGTATCAATGGAGCTATACTGGATTTATACTACCATTTTTCAGTTTAAAATCAGGTTCAAGACAGAGGAGTGATAAAGAGCATAAAAATAACTACAGAGTAAGTGCAAAGAACCAGGTTGTTTTCCAGTATTCTAGTTTCTAAATGACATTATTAGCCTTTTTATCTTTTTTTATTTTTTCTATTTTTTATTTGTTTCTATTTTTTTTTACGAAAGAGCCCTACACATAAATGAATCAAATCTCATGGCTGCTGGATGCAGAAAATCCATGGATGTTATAAAGAGGAGATACCGAGTCATTTTTTGCTAAATAACTTATCAGCTTGTGGCTTTATCTAGATTTGCAGCAATTACCACAAATGTCATGATTCTACATCCACCATTTAAGATGTCAGCATTGCTGCTGCTGAATGGACAGATGGCCAGTAAGGATATAAACATATGAAGGTTACGCTGAAAGTTATGGCTACTAGTCTACCTGCTGAGTGCTGTGTCTTGAGCTTTTCCTTTGATGGGGAATTCCCATGTTGCCATTCATAAACAGCCAGTTTGATTCCTGCTCATCATGATAACATCATGTCTCATCACTGCTAATGATGCGATCCAGAAAATTGCCACCTTCAGCCCCACACTGAGTCAATAGGTCCTGACAAGCACGCACACTGCACTCTTTCTGTTGCAGTGTGAGAACAACTTGATCTGCCTGGCACAAACTTTGTGATATTCCAGCTTTGCCACCATTGTTTCTGAGGTACTGAGGTTATTATTCAGCTCCATACATAGTTCCCTAGAAGTAATCTTTTGATTCACATGGACAAGCTGATCAAGATATTCCTCATTTTGTTGTGTGACAGCTGTCCACGGCTGTCCAGAATGTGGCTTGTCTTTCCTGTCTCTGTCACCACTGCTGAAAAGCACTACCCATTACCTCACTGTGTTCACATCATAAACACCATAAACATTTGGCAAGTGTTGATGAATGTCAGTGAGTGCCACGTTTTTCACATGGAGGCATTCAGTGACACACCTTTGCTTCATATGCACTTTCATGTCAGATGCCATTCTGTCAGATTGCCCCTCTGCTGCCATCTGTCACACAGTAACAAAATGTGATGGGATATTGGTAGGAAGGTTCAGACTCCACTGCCATCCCATAAAAATCTGCCATTGATGTTGTGGGCCAACAATGAAACAGGGCATTAGTTCCACAGCACCCATATGTGCCCTCTGTAACATCAACCATACCATCTTTTGTAGTATGTTAAGTCAGATCCTCTGTGAGTTGACACCGTGACAGCTTCAGAAAAAACAGCCTTGTCTAGTGACCAGGGGTTTGGTCTACAGCAGTGTGGGAAATAGAAATGAATAGCCTATACATGTAATAATGTTCTCATGTGAGTATTGTTAGTGTTTTCCAAGCCTTTCCACAAGACTCTCAAGCCTTCTTCTCTCCTCTGATCCAGGTGGAAGGCAATGATGATTATATCTTCCTATTACTAAAAGTATTCTATTGTGATATTTTACACTACATATTATTTTTTTACTTTACAGAGAGAAGATATATATTTGTTTGTTCTCTCTTTGACTTTTACTTATGTTAATGTGTATATATATATATATGTAATGAAGAAAAAAGTACAAAACAAAGAAATTTTTATAAAATCATGTCAAATATTTACAGGCTCCCAGATGTACTTTACTAGCAAAAATAACAGATAGAAGTCTGTATCCATTGTATTGTATCTGTGAGACATCACACCGGTTCTTGGATGAAACCAGTTTAAAATGTATTGATCCATGCTTTACTGGTATATTCAGGTCTCTACCCTCAAGAACTGCTTTGTAGCTTTCCTGGAAGAATCATTTTTCTTTGATTTGTTTCTATTCCTGGAAGTAAGCTATGCTATTTTCTGCTGAGAGAGAAACATAGATCTGTCTAATACTGTTCTTTTCACATGCAATAAAATTCTAGTTATCCCAGGCTCACTGTTCTAATCTCTCTGCACAACAAGAGGCATATGCCTCTCCCTTCCATAGCCTGACCGTTCTTCAAGATCTCGCTTAACCCCATCTACCAGTGTTGCACAAGTGGCACATAACTGGGAGAATAACATGGTTTCATCTTAATTTGGAGAAGTGTTACATCAGTATTTACTGCTGAAAACCAATACTACAACCTTTCCACTCATTATTAAACTGATGATTTTGATGCAGACTTTAATTCTCATTTTACTACTATTTTCTCTGTCCAACACAATCAAAAAGCCGCAGGAGCAGGGTGTCTGCGTGCTCTGCCTCCTCTGATGTCCCTGGCATTGCACTGCCCGTATCTTCAAGCTGCAACTCACAGCCACCCTGCAGAACCACTTGCTGCCAATGCCCAGAACCCACACCCAAAAATTCGCACAAACACAACCACATGACAGTAAGCTGTTCTTTAAAGCAGTTACAGCAGCACTGATATCTGAACCCAATTAGTAGGATTCTGACCTTCAAGTGCAATAGACTTGGTGACTATGGCTGTGGCAATCCTTCTAGACATGCTCAGCATATGTTTACAATCACATGCTGTAACCACTTTTCTTGTTATTTGCAAACCCATTGTTTCTAAGTGCTAGAAAAACAAAAAATAAAATTGTTTTAGGGGTAAAACTTTGAATAATCATCTTACTCTGAACAAGAAGGATTTCAAATTAAAAAAAAAAAAAGGAATCTGAGAATGCAATCATGCAGTTTGGTATGGGCTCATGGATTCTCTTTCTCACTAAAAGCTACCCAGACATGTTATAAGTATTTAAATTCTCTACTCATGTTCTAAGTACACAAGATACTTCATATGTCATCCAGAGCAATTAGAAATTAAACTGTGAACAGATCTTTTCAGTTAGCTTCAGCCAGAGCCTCAGAAGTGATCATGCTAGGGTGTAGGGATTTGTTAAAGCTGGAGATGGTTTGGGTCTATTTATTTACTTACTGTTATGACGTGCTGCTTAAGAGCTAAATTTTCACCACCACAACTCAAAGGTCCAAGTAAATAAAAATAATTTCATTTTTCCAATATCATAAGCGTTCAGAGCTGGGCTCGGTGGGACTTTGGGCAATCTGGTCTCGTGGGAGGTGTCCCTGCCTATAGCAGGGGGTTGGAACAAGATGATCTTGAAGGTCTCTTGCAACACAAACCATTCTATGATTCTATAAGATGAAAAGCTGTGTCCTACGTATGCAAGGAAAGCAGCAGAAGGAGAGTGGAGAAAAAAAGATTTCCTCTAATTCCTGAGCAAGCCAGCCGCCTCAGGGGGATGAAGACAGACAGGGTAAAAAATTACACATAGAAAAAATACAGATACATGTTTTTCCAGAACATGGCAGAAGAAGGGGAGCAGGAAGTAATGCTGAAGTCTACACACTGGTCTTCACCCAGAGTGAAGCTTTCCTCTTGTCCAGGTTAGTGGAGATTGGACAGCCCTAGGGAGGCTGCGCTGTTTTCCTGGAGCTGATGAGTCAGGTAGGGTTTGTTGTGGAAAACTTTGGAGAATAGTAACCAACTTAAAACTGTGAGGAAGTGAACCCCAGAAAATAACTAGAACAGAAAAGGAAAGCACACATAAATGGTTAGCAATTTGTTAGCTGCAGGCAAGTGGAACATTTGCCTTTTCTAAAGCAGTTCTGCTAAACAAAGGGACTGCAACCATCCACTCACTCTTATCTGTGTAAATAAATTAAATGGGAAGGCTGCAGTTTCTCCCTGGCTCAAGATCTGGCACCAGCTGGCAAGTATAGCTGATGCTGCCCTTGTTCCTGCCCTCCAGCCCAGAGTGTTGCAACCAAGTTAGATATGAAGTACCCACTGTAATGGCTGCTTTTCCTCACATGCAACCAGGCAGAGATGAGAAACCATATTTGTTTCATTTGCAAGGAAGGAATTGCTAAAGAAGAAAGTAATGGCAGCAGTGTTCCTCTTTTTCTTCCCAACATAACAGAGAATCAGGACTTTGATTAGATTTTAATAGTTAATTTTGCCACACTTGTAGGGTATCTCAGTGGAAAGACATTCTTCATCCACTGTACATACATCAGTTTTTACTACTGTTTTTAAAAATTGATTTAAATTCAGTTGGTGGAGATGTGTAACATATAACTTCTAGTGACTGAATGAGCATACCAAGTTAGTCAATTAAACAGTGCATGAAAATACACTTAATTAACAATTGACATGGGAAATTCATTCTCAAGCTAATTCCATAGCCAATATGAATCATAAGGAGAAAAGAAGAAAAAGAAATATTAGTGGAGGCTGCATGCAAGAAAGCAGTGCTGGCATTTACACCTTAATATTATGGTTATACAGCATTCATCACAGGGAGTCAGAAAATTCTTTTCAGAGGGAAGTCCAAGAAAATTCTACACAGATAATCTCTTTTTTATCCTTAGTAATAAAGAAGGGAAAAGGAAAAGGAGAGAGAGAGGATAAGAAAAGGGAAAGAAAAAGGGAAATGGAAAAGGAAAGCGAAAGGGAAAAAGGAAAAGGAATAAGGAGAAGGGGAAGAGGAAGTTAAGGTCAGAGGACATTGATCAAGGCTAGGGAGACTGCTGGAAAGAAGAAGGTTCTTTCTGATTTGATTTAAGATGAGGGTAAAGAAGCCAGCTCAGAATTACAGTTCTTTGGAGAAGATACACTCTCTGGTTCACAGTTCTTAAAGGAAACATTTATGGGAAGCCATAAAGACTGAATATCAAAGTTACTTGGAATGTTCAATTAATATATGTTTTAGCAAAGAAAAGGAATACATGCAGAGCAGTGAATTAGTAGTTCTCTCATTTTCTATGAAAGATTATATTAGCAGTGACTTTTTTTGAGCTTGCTAAGGAGATCAGCATCCTGATTTTCAACTGAAATCAACCTGGATGGAAAAAGAGACTGATTTGTTTGGGGTAGAGAAAGGGAGCATTAACCACCCAAATGAGGGTAGTTTTGATACAGTGGAAGGCTCAGTGCTACTCTACACAATAAAACTCAGTAGAGAGACAACAGATTCTTTGTAGGAGCCTTTTTTAACTTTTCTTGTGCCATGACCTTACAACAGTATTTTTAACGTACCTTTTTTTGTTTGTTTGTTTGTTTGTTTGTTTTCGGTAGGAAGCACCAGACAGCTGTGTCCTTCAGCAACAAACCAGAGATCAGCTCTCTCTCTGCTCACCCAAGGCTCAAGAGTTTTCATTCTGCCTTTGCCTGGCCTGGAGAGAATGAAAGGGTTTTTACTTTTTTCAAATGAAGTCTACTCTCGTGTTTGCCAGCCTACCCCTCTTGTTTATGTGCACTGTAAAGCTCCAGCTCCTGGAGTTGTCAAATACATGAAGAATTAAGGAATTCATTTTGAAACACATTTGCTGTAGTTTTAATTGCAGAAAATACATATATATATGTGTGTCCTAAGGAACCCAACAACAAATAAAAATCAGTGGAGAGCAAAATGATTATTTGGGATATTTCCTGCATGATTTTCAGGCCAATATTACTATATCTGAACTTCCATTGTTCCCCCACCTTCCCTGCCTCTCTTTGCAAACTGTCCCACAGGAGAGCCAGAAGAAACTCTTCACAGCTCAGCAAAGGCTGCAATGGTCTCACCTGTTGTTATGACAATGAGTTTAATAGTGTTTTACATTGGAATCAGAAAAAATACACTGTAAAGAAATTAATCTGGTAGAAATATGGGATATGCTGAAAGACCACAATGTCAATTAGAGAAATAACACACTGAAAAACAATGTTTTTAGATTGGTTTTCTTTTCTCCTTTTTTTTGTGCTTGTATGTTTGTTTGTTTGTTTGTTTTTGTTGATGATAGTTTTTGATATACATATTTTTTTTGCATTACACACCACTTGCTTATTAGAAGATGCTCACTGATCTTCTTTTGTAAAAATGTAAAGACATCTACATATGCTTTGTAAAACATATATGTAGTGCCATCTGGAGGGGTGTGTAATTGGCAGCATCAACACTAGAGATATCTTAAAGTACGCTGAGATATCAAGTTCTTTATATTTTATCAAATAAAACAACCAGAAAGACATTTATTTTAATATTAGCTGTAAGATCAGTTTCAAGTTGCTTGTCGTGGTAACCTTGGGCAGCTATCTTTCTCAGATTGCAAATGAAATACAAAATAGGTAAAAACAGAGTATCCCTTATTTAAATATATATTTCTAGATTTTAAAAACGCCCTTCTTTTTTTTCCCTGCCTATTGACTTTCCTCAAGAAGTTTAGAGACTTTCCTGTTCTAAACTGCTGTTTAAAGAAACAAATATTACAGAGCTTCCTTAAGTATGTAAAGTACTGGAGAACTCTGAAGAGTGAAATGGTCTTTACTTTCCACCACCAGTATTTGAAAAGCCTTTTTGGCATGCTGTCAGTGACAAGTTCCCCATGAGATGCACAATAAATACCATTTGAATACTACAGCCACACACAAACTTGGATTCTTGAGATCATCCCTTTTTCAGAAGGAGGACAATGGGTGCCACAATGGAAATTCCCCATGCGTGTGTGGCTGTGATGCACTGGGGAGGAAGTGGGAGTCCACACAGGCATGCTGAACATGTGTAATGGAGCCCTGAGAGCTGAAGTCCAGCTGCACGTGTCTGCAATCTGCTTTCACACACAGGGCAAGATGACAGCGAAGTCCTGAAAATTGAGCCTTCTCCCATTGCCTGAAAAATTATTGCACGATGTCTGCAGCAATTGTCAATTCCATCTGCTTCTCAGTGTTCTCCAGGATAAAAAATCTTATTTTCTACTTGACTACCAGCATCAGCTGCTACTAATAAAAAAACAAATAAGGTCTGGACTTGTGATTTCATGCTGTAACAGGGCAAAGCCTGCAAGACAACACCTAAAGGAAAGAGACAGATGATTCCAGGTGAAGTTTAAGTTCTCCTATGAACCAGACAGTTAATACTGGCTTCTAGGATATAATGAACAGCGAGGCCCAGAAAACTTTTGTACAAATCTTTATATGTATATTCTTAGAAATAGCAAATATGTACTTAGATATAAGTCAGGATGACCACCCTTGAAACAGCTAGGGTGATTAAGTGGGACCATAGAATTATAGAATCATAAAATCACAGAATATTCCAAGTTAGAAAGGATCCATAAGGACTATTGAGTCCAACACTAGGCTCCACAAAGGACCATCCTAAAAGTTAAACCTTATGTCTGAGAGTGCTGTACACACACTTCCTGAAATCTCGCAGCTCAGTGCCGTGCCCGCTGCCCTGGGCAGGCTGTTCCATGCCCACCGCCCTCTGGTGCAGAGCCTTTCCCCACCCCCCGCCCTCCCCTGGCGCAGCTCCGTGCCGTTCCCTCGGGGCTGTCGCTGTCGCACAGAGCAGAGCTCAGCGCTGCCCTCCGCTCCATGAGGAGCTGCAGCCGCCACGAGGGTCCCCTCAGATCTGGGCTCATTACACCCAGGGCCCTCAGCCACTTCTCACAACTCTTGCTCTCCAGTCCCTTCATCTTTTTTGCAGCCCTCCTTTGGACGTTCTCTGATAGTTTTATATCCTTTCATAATGTAGTGCCCAAATGTGCACACAGTGCTGGAGGCGCACAGCTCAGAGCAGAGCAGGACAATGTAGCTAATAATGCCATGCTGGATGCACTGCAGGATACAGTTAGCCTCCTGGCTGCCTGACAGGCTGCTTGACACACTCAACTTGCTGTCAGCCAAGACCCCCACATCGCTTTCAGCAGGGCTGCTCTCCAGCCTAGCATCCCCCAGCCAAACATATAGCCAGGAGAGAAAATCAAGTAACTCTTGATCACAGTGCAATGACTAAACTTGCCTTTGAAGATAAGAGCATCCTTAAAAAACATGCCATTAATTAGCATGTCTAGCTAGTCTGCAGGTTAGGAGATTAGCTGTATCTTTAATCAATTGTAGGCCAGATGCTGTATCAGGGTAGTGGTCAAATAATAAAAAATAGGCATGGAAAGACATCATGAAAGTCCTAGGATAAACTAGCCTTGTGGAAGACCACCCAGTGCCCAAACTCACATAGCTTTGCAAAATCAGTATCTCATCGATGTGTATGTGGTTGGCTTACTGCATAGCAGGTAACAAACCCCCCCTTCAGACAAAGCACACTTCATATCAGTCCATTGATGTTTAGGGATGAGGGAGATAAGGAGCAGGATGAGAAAAGGCTTTAGATATCTAAGCTTAAATGTGTAGGGTAAGGGAGGAACAAAATAGAGGATATGGGAAAAAGACAGCAGCAGTGGCTGCAGGGCAGCTGTAAGGAGCCTAGTGCCAGTTCAGGACACAACACAAGGAGACTAAGTTCACTTGAAGCATGAATGCTTTTCACTTCAAGAAGATCTGCAGAAAATCACACTCAGAGAAGTGATGGTCTTGAAGAGAGGCATGAAACATATTAGACATCAGTGTTCCAAGCTACAAATGCAGAAGTTTGGAACGTGCTGTAGAAAAGGAAAAGCTCCTAGGGGTTTTTTGCTAAGCGTGAGGAAAAGAATGGTAGGCTAAAGTGCTCTAAGTTACCTCAGCAGGGCATAGATGAAAGCTCTGTGCTTTGATACATTAAATGCTGAAGTGAACAGAGGTAAACACTTTATTTTTGACTGTGCTGCGGCAGAAATCAGGATATCTTTACCCTTAACACTGCACAGATGTATACTCTTCTTCTGTTCCTGCTCTTAAAAGCTTTGCAAAATGCAGCAAATGCACAATATGAAATGTTGTGCAGATGGAGAGATACACTAAAATTTATTCTTTCTATCCATTTAATTTTCTTTCAGAGACCTGCCTCAGCTTGTTTTTCAAAAATCAAGTGGATGAATGGGCATTGGAGAAAGGTTTCCTGCATTTGTTAATGTAAAGAGTTCCCTCTCCTGGGAACACCTCAATTTTGGGAAAATATTTAAATTTTCCAAAACAACATTTTGAAACTATCCAAAATATCTCATTTAAAAATGTCAGTGCTTAGATTGCAATTGCTCTTTTAACTTGGGCTGCCATTTACGGAATCACAGAATCACAGAATTGTAGGGGTTGGAAGGGACCTCCAGAGACCATCGAGTCCAACCCCCCTGCCAAAGCAGGTTCCCTACAGCAGGTCGCACAGGTCGGCATCCAGGCAGGTCTGGAACATCTCCAGAGAAGGAGACTCCACCACCTCCCTGGGCAGCCTGTTCCAGTGCTCCGTCACCTCACTGTAAAGAAGTTCTTGCGCACATTTGTGCGGAACTTCCTATGCTGCAGTTTCCAGCCGTTTCCCCTTGTCCTGTCTGAGGAAACATCGACTTAAAATCAAATGCTTTGGTCCAGATTAGAATTTCTGGAGGATTGGTAGCAACTAGAGGGAACAGTCTATTGTACAAAGGACAAATATATCAGCATCAGCCCAAAATGTGATGGTACTGTTGCAAATCCTGAAAAACTTCAACAATTAAAAATCCTGATTGTAATTTCTCTTTGATTCCTTTAATGGGAGACTCCCAGAGGGAAAAAGTCTTTTCTTGATCTTCAGTTGTACAGAAATCTCCTTAAAAGTGACCTGTAAGGATATTTTACAGTTCAAAGTCTCTTACAGTTTCCACAATATATTATTAGATTTCATGTTAAAATTTGTCTCCTTGTTATTTCTTTTCCCCTTCGAACGTTTATTCTACACAGTGATAAGTCAACAGTAATTTCTTTAACCTAAAAGGCAAACACAGGTTTAGATTAAAGCCAGCAGGAAGCATGCTATCAGTGTAGATAAAGGCAAGGTGCAACCTCAGATTTATTGCTGTAACATATTTACTCTACCAGTGTGGTTCAGTTCAGGGTGTGAACATCACCCAGCTTACCAAGAAATTGATGCCAGGTGTGAAGATTCCACCATTCTCTTAAATTCAATCCATCAAACTCTGAATTCATCAGGGAAAACCAATTAATGTAGTGACTGAATTTAAATTACTAGGAAAAAATGTGTGTTTTCTTATTAAGAATTAATAAGAAGCGTGAGCCTAGGAATATGATCGGTCTATCTGTTGCAGTAAAGCATTTACTGTGATTATGCTTTACTTCCTATATGCCAGAAATGAACTCTTTTCTTTCGTGCTCTGAGGTAGTCATGCTATACAAACCTCATCTGTCTCATACCATCGATTGTCATTTCTTTTGTCATTGCACTGTATTTTATATTCTGTATTCTTCAGTTCCCAGATAAAGTAGGTGAGATAGAGGCAAAAACAGTGAATTCTAGCCTCAATCTTTTCAATGAGGGCCAGGCAAAGGGCCAGCAAGTTGTAGATGCTATAATTATATTTATAATTTAAAAAACGAAGAAAATAGATGAGAAATGCTATTGCTGAACAAATACTTGCTGTTGCAGATGTTAAATATTTTCCTCCAAATTTTCTTTTCTATTTTTATTCTAGTAAAACAAACGCATAAACACACATGTGAACACACACAGTCATGTAAAGAGCCCATGACTGTTCAAAATAAATAAATAAATAAATAAATAAATAAAGGAAGGATGATAGTACTTTCCTGCAATAGTAGTATAGGCTTCAGCTGACTCACCCAAATGTTGATCATTGTTTCCATACATCTTTCTTAGATTCTCTGAATTTCCAGCTGTTAAAATGCACCAAGCTAACAAGTAGTGCAACTCCTGACACAAGGATATAAAAAGAAGCTCCAGTACTTGGGGCAGGATCTGTTTTCTCCTCTCCTTGCTTCTCCTCTAAAGATGAGACATGATCTTGGGTCTTCAACTTTGCACCTCAGCAGAAGGGTTCTGTCCTCCTGCGCACAGATGCTGGGAGGCTCAATTTGTTGCAGTCTGCAGCTGTTGCTGCACTGTAACAGTGAGAAACAAAGAAAAAAGTACATGCGAAGCCCAGTTGACATAAGTTGCTTTCACAGACAGGGAGGGATGGTGGGCTTTTGGACATACAGGAGGAGTGTCACTTTCTTACTCCACCTGGAAAAGCCCTAGTACTGCAGCTGAGAGAAGGTGCAGCATGACTGCACCAAAATAGGACTGCTGAGGAGTACCCTGCTGCCAGGACTTGCCTGCACACAACCCCTTTTGCCGCCCACAAACAAATGTCTCTATGGGTGCTTGTATTGCAATCTGATATTACCTTCTGGAACAGTTCTCAGATGGAAAGCAAATCATCAAATAGCAATGGAAATTCAGGAACATTTCTGATGAAAGGTGGTCACCCTGATGTCTTCAGTCACAGGTTCTTGCCCAGGATTTGAGAAAAAACGAGACTCCCAAAAACATCTCCTTTCTCACATGATAAAGGAAACATTTAGAATAGATGTCAGGGAGAAACATTTTAATCAGGGTGCTGTGAGGCACTGGCATTGGCTGGAGATGGCCCCATCCTGGAGGTGTTCAGGACCAGGTTGGATGGGGCTCTGGGCAGCCTGATCTGGTGGGTGGCAATGAGCCCACTGCAGAGGGGTTGGAACTAGATGACCTGCAAGTTATCTTCCAACCCAAGCCATTCTATGATTTGTGTAGCTCTGGCGCAGAGGCAGAAATTATTTCTGTGGAATGAGTGTGAAAGCCTATCATTATATGTGTGCACTATATTACAACCCTACACATACACTGGATTGATCATCCTTTCTGAGAAAGGCAATTCCACACAGTTCCATATCCTATCAGTCTGCTGCAGATTTCTCAGAAATCTCTGTACAGGCACTATTTCCAGGGCTACTGTACTGCAGAGGGATTGAAAGCTGTGTTGTATCCAATTTATCATGTGGTAAATAGCATAGATGTGTATACTTTTCTTGTCAGAACACTTCCCGCTATGCATTTTTGGGGCCACTGCCCTCACTGAATGGATCTCTGCATGCTGAGATCAGCTGGTAAAAGATTTGGTCTCTGTATCTAAGAACTAAGTTCTGTTCTTAGACTGACTTTCCATGCCCCACACCCTTTCCACTGTCGCCTATAGTTGGTAAAGCTCATACTTCTGTTCTGTTAAACAGCGCCTGCACACAGCCTTACTTTGTGTTCTGCATGTCTATAGGCATTGCCTGATGAGAAGGGGCATTGTGTCATTGAGAGCTGCTGTCTGGAAAAATATTCTGATCATGTGTAGTGCTATTGTTCAATATTACTGCCTGATTGGCAAAGCTGTATCCTAAATTCTGGTACAATATTCAAGGGAAATATATATTTTAGCTAGGGAACTGGGCCTCCAAAACCTCCAAAGGCTTCAGGGCTAGGAATGAGAGAGCTCTGTAAAAAATGGAAAGTTAACCCTCTTTCAAGGAAATAGTGCAGAAGAAGGTCTAGGAGAAGTAAGACTTTTTGTTTCCTTTTCTGTAAACTTCATATCATTACTGAGAAGGCATTTGAAATGCAGTTTAATACTTGACTACAGGTGTAGAAATAAGTCTCCTGGGAGAGATGTGGAAAAGACTGCAGCAATGCTCTCTGGAAGTCATTGAGGGACAGAAAGGCAGATGAGAACAAAGGCTGAAGTCATAAGGCAAGTTCTTGGAATTTATTTCAAACCGAGGGTGAGATGTTTGTATGACTGGGGTGAACAAGAAGGAACCCTTGGAAGAGTGGTTAAGCTTAGCAAGGAGTGAACACTTTTGAAGGAATTATACTAGCAAAAACAGAACTCACTGAAATTCCCTGCCCTCCAAAAACTACCGATTCACCTGATCTTCATTTGTCCTCTGAGAGTATAATTACAGTCCCACAATGAGAGCCTCATGTTCTGGAATCTTGAGATTAACTCAGCAATGCAGAGTTACACTGAAAAGCAGTAAGTTCTTAATCTACACAGTCTAAAAGAAAGCTTAAAAATTCAGCTGACAGTAAATGATAATAATTATCAGAAATAATATTAATGAAGTGTATGAGCTATTCTTATATTTTAATGGCAGTCTTTATTTTAGACCCCACTGAGTGCAGCAGGAAATAGCATCCTGGGATGCTGCAGGACAAGGCTCCTCAGGATGGAGGTTTGTAGAACTGGGAGGAATCCACTGTGTTATTTTTCTCTGCATATGGTAGACAGCCTTAAAAAAAGACTTCTGCATGATAACACCAATGAGAGCAACTCCACAGGTAGTGAGAATCCAGCTTTCCCTTCACAGAATCATAGAATCACAGAATGGCCAGGGTTGGAAGGGACCTCAAGGATCATGAATCTCCAACCCCCCTGCCACACGCAGGGCTGTGTGGCCTTGCCAGCACTGAAGATGACAGACACCAAGTCAATCCTTTGAAAGGAAGATATTTGTTACACACTTTACATTGCTCTTAAAATTGCCTCTGTTTTCTTTCGTCTAGCTGTACTAAAAAACTTACTCATATCAGTTATGATGTTAAGCTGTCAGAGAGTATCTTCAGCTGTTTTCACAGGTCTGCTTTATTTGCAGTCTTTACCTGCAAGATCACTAAAATATGGTGGATATACCGTCATGTGGCACTGCAGTATTGACAGTCCCCAGTTCCTAGATCACAGTCAGAAGAGATGAAATTATTTTACGGGGAAGAGTGTGACTTTTACACCCACAAAACTAGTGACAAACTGAGCTCTAGAGAAATGGCCTTTCAGAGGCAGCTAAACCATACAGGGTAAAAACTACTTAGTAGAGTCCAGTATTTGGGGTCTTGTCTGGATGTCCCCTTTTCCACTTCTTTGCCAAAGGAGCAGTTCCATGCATCACAAAGGCCATTTCTGAATCTGTTCTTTACTGCACTGAGATCTCATCATTGGTATTTCTAGATTCAAAGCAAAACAGGTGCTGCAAATTGTTAATACAAGTAATTGGTATTCTTCACTGGCTGTAGCTGAATGCAAGATTTATACTGACTGGAGAGTCACTAAAAATTATGCTTCAGTCCATTATTATGACCCTAGGCATATCTCTTTATCCCTTTCTACTCCTTTAAAACTGACTATATAACTATTTTGATAGTAAAACTTCAAATCGTCTTTTCAGCAAAGGTAATGAAGACTAGGTGAGACCATATTTATAAAAAAGAAAGAGAAAGAGAAAGAGAAAGAGAAAGAGAAAGAGAAAGAGAAAGAGAAAGAGAAAGAGAAAGAGAAAGAGAAAGAGAAAGAGAAAGAGAAAGAGAAAGAGAAAGAGAAAGAGAAAGAGAAAGAGAAAGAGAAAGAGAAAGAGAAAGAGAAAGAGAAAGGGAAAGGGAAAGGGAAAGGGAAAGGAAAAAGAAAAGGAAAAAGAAAAAGAAAAGGAAAAAGAAAAAGAAAAAGAAAAAGAAAAAGAAAAAGAAAAAGAAAAAGAAAAAGAAAAAGAAAAAGAAAAAGAAAAAGAAAAAGAAAAAGAAAAAGAAAAAGAAAAAGAAAAAGAAAAAGAAAAAGAAAAAAAGAAAAGCAGCTCAAACTACCCCTGGGTCCTTTCGTTAGCAAGAATGAAAGACATGAGCTATGAAAAAGAAGACTGAATTGGAAAGGGAGCATGTTGGAGGATAGTAAACCAATTTTACTAAGATACATGGACAACCATGGCAGGTCTGGCAAGATACTCAAACAGAATTCTTAAGGCTTTTCTGGTACATGCTCTAGTTATTGTGTTATGAGTGAAGGAGAGGCTGTTCTAACTATGTTCTAACAGTCTAACACTCTTTGCATGTTACTAGCAAAGGCATCATATTATCCTACTTTTCAAATTGTTAAATTGTATACCTGAATTAATAACAGAATTACTATCCTAAACTGCTTCCTTAGATACCTAGATGGAGTGTGACTTCTTCCGCATCCTTTTCAATGCATAGCACATCATACTTGGCCATCGTACAGGTAAAACTGATACTAAAAACAGAAAGAAGGGCATTATTCAATGGGAGAACTTCTTGAAGAACTCCCTTCTTCAATGGGAGTTCTTCACTTTTCCCTTTTTTAATGCAGCAATACAAATATCTTATTTACTTCATGGTAGATTATGGATGTGTGACTGCTAGCTACACAGTGCAATGAAAATTAAATCTTCACCCAATGGGCTTATATGGAGCTTGCAGGAAGCAGCGTAAATAAAATGTATTATTCATTTCTTCCTTGCTTATTTGCTGTTAAGGATATGAGAATTTGCTGTTGAAGTGGCTTATGATTTCAAAGTGCAATAAAAATGAAATCAATGGCCAATATGTCCGACATTTAGAAACTATTCTTTATGCTATAAAACTTTATTTCCTATGGTGCCTTTGATACTATATCCCAAAAGGTTGTGCATACTGAAAGAACATAATTACAAAGATAAATAATATATAGGAAAAGGAGAGTGCAGTTAAAGAGGTACCAGCAAGGGGAAAAACATAACTAATACACTATAGCACAAACGTTTTTTTGCTTAGCTTTGTAAAGGATCTTTTACAATAGTAGACAATGATTAACTTGATAGAATCCTGTTTGAAGTTGTAAAAACTCTGACATACACCATTTTCAGGGGCCTCAGTCAGCAGCAGTTTATCAACTGCTGTGCTAGAGGATATGCTAATGTTTGAAGGGCGACAAATCAGGCTCGTAAAAGATAATGGAAATCTTTCCTCTGCTTTCACAGCATATTGCATCAGGCTTGAGTGTGCTTATTAAACCAGTAATGTTCATCTTTTTTTTTTTCTTTTTTTTTTCTCATCCAAAATGGCAAACAATCATCAAAGAAACAGAAAACCTCTTCTAATTCTGGATATTTTATGCTATCTTAGCATGTTTTTCTTTGGTGACATTTCATGAGATACTTGGCAAAAGAGAATGTTTTCAAACTGTGTATTAAATTCTGTGGGGAAAAAAATATAGATTCAATGATTGAACGATCAGGTTCTTCTGAGTTGCAAAATGCAGTAATAGATGAAGTACTAATTGACGTTGTATTTCTATTCAGCCTTTTTCCCGATAAAGAAGTTCAAGACATCCAAATAGAGTCTGTTATGATAGAAAATTAGAAACAAAATGCTTGCATTGAAAGCAGAATGAAGAATAAATAAAAATGTTAAGAATATTGTCCTTAACCTAACCTATTTCAACTTGAAAATCTACCTTGTTAAAGGGTCAGTTTTCTATCTGACAGAATTGGTATATCTATCTACAGGCACTTAAATGAAAAAAACAAAACAGCCTCAAATGTATGATGCTAGTTTTACAGATAAACAATATTGATTTTTTGACATTTATGACTTCATTAAATTTAAGTGGAAATTATTTAATGGGAATGATTTCTGTACATGATTATTTTACTGTCATAATAATGAGGAAGGAAAGAAAGACAGCACTAACATAAGAGAAAAGTTATTGCAAACAATGCCTGAGCAAATTTAATTTGAAACCCAAGAGAACATTATTAACCAGCAAAAGAATAAATGGCTGAGCAAGCCTTTCAACATAACTGAACATGGGGCAAGAATACAGCGTGAAGACTGCCCCAGAATTCAGAGTTTTAACTATTCCATGTATTCCATACATTCCAACACAACTGTTTGCGTTGGAAAGGACCTTTAAATATAATGTAGTCAAACTCTCCTACACTGAAAAGGGACACCTACAGCTAGATCATATCACTCAGTACATGGCCCAGTGTGACAGTCAATGTATCCGAGGACATGATGTTGACCATCACTCTGGGCAACTCGTTCCGGGGCTTCACTATCCTTATTGCAAAATACTTTTTCCTTATATCCAATCTAAATTTCCCCTTTTCGTTTGAAAGAGGCCCTGATAAAGACTCTATCTCCTTCTTTCTTCTGGCCTCCCTGTAGATATTGAGAGGCCACTCTCAGATCTCCCTGGAAACTTCTCCAAGCTGAACAGCCCCATCTCTCTCAGCCTGTTCTCATAGGGAAAGTATTCTGTCCCTTGGAACATTTCTGTGGCCCTCCTCTGGGCATGCTCCAACACGTTGATGTCTCTCCCATACTGAGGACTGCACATCTGGATGCAGTACTCCAGGCAAGGTCTCACCAGAACAGAGCAGTGGGGCGGGATCACCTCTGTTGTTGATGGTCATGCTTCTTTTAATGCAGTCTGGGACATGGTTGGCTTTCTGGGCTCTGAGAGCACATTTCTGGTTCACATTCAGTTTCCCATCTAACAAAAGTAGTGCTTTCTGTTTTACAATGTTGGCCCCTGATGTCAGAGGCCATCATGATGTTGGTGGTATATATCAATATATATATCAATATAGGTTGAACTTTTCTGTCAATACCGTGTCACATGTTGTTGCTATGTGACAGATGGCAGCAGAGGGGCAGTCTGATAGAATGGCATCTGACACAGAAGAATATGAATATGAATTTGCGTATGAAGCAAAGGTGTGTCATTGAATTTCTCCGTGTGGAAAAAAATGGCATCCACTGACATTCACTGATGCTTGTGAACATTTACAGAGGCCAAACAGTGGATGTGAGCACAGTGAGGTGGTGGGTAATGCTTCTCAGCTGTGGCAACAGAGATATGAAAGACGAGCCACATTTTTGACAGCCATGAAGATTTTTGCAAGCACAACATGCAGGCTCTTGTTCATCACTGGTAAAAATGCACAGTTAATGGTGGTGACTATATTGAAAAATAGGTTATAGCTGAAATCAAGCAGTGTTATTGCACTCTTTGTATCTGTTGTAGTTGCCATGGAAATAAATGAGGTATTACTTTCAGAGTGACCTATGTAGTTCAAAGATGCTCTAGAATGGGATTAGGAGAGATGGTATGCTACAGGAGGGCATACTGGAAAAATCCTTTCAGATGTCCCACCTTCCTAGAGTACTGCGGCACTCTTGCTGTTCTGGTCTATTCCAAACATTCACAAATTCAAGAATGTCTTCTTTCCATTCCTATATCAAGTATCTTTCTCAAGCTCCTTTTTTCCTACAGTTTTCCACATTTCCTTCTGTCTGTTCCTTTCTAACTTGAAGGTCAGTATCCAGTCTTCTTCTTCAGTTGTTCTCTTATAAGTATGTGGCAAATTTTCCAACGGCACACATTTTAGTGGCGAAGTCTCTATTGCTTCTTCCACCCCAGGCCTGGTAGAAAACTTCCTATGAGATGTGGCAAGTATGAAGCAGAAATTTGAAGTCAAAAAAGTCCAGTTTTCACGGTGGCTGATGAGAACAAACTGAAATTATGAAAGGATTTTCATTCTCCAGAGAGGAGATAAATTAATTACAGACTTGAAGAAAATGAGAAGCACTGAAAATCTTACCAAGAACAAGAAGGAAAAGCAATTTTAGCCTATCTTATTTTTAAGCTGAAATTATTTTTAAGTGAAATGCATGAAAATTCATGGACAGTTATTTTTTATTATCTGGATTTATCTGGTTATCTGGATTCACATAGATACCATCAGCCTTTAAAAAAAAGTAGTCTATGATTTCAGATAAACTTAGTTTTGAGCAGATGACTCTCACTCTTCACTTGAACTTTACCAAAAGCCCTGCGTGGCGGGGCTGTGAAAATACGGTGATTTCCTCTCTCACCAGAGGTATTTTTAAAATATGATATTTTAATTATTTTCATATTACTTTCTTAAGCTCAGACTGAGCAGACACGTCAATAGATAACCATTTCAAAGGAAGCAAGAGTCAAAACTGAACATAAAATCTTTTCCTATTGGTTTGAATTTGGTTTCCAGGCATTTTTTCTGCATTATTGTATAATCTTCTATCATGTAGATACCCTTATGGTTCTTAAAGCTGATGGCCATGTAGACTAAAGCAATAACCTATTTCCTGGGCCTTAGTACTGGTTCTAGTAGCCTGCAGCCTAACATGGGAAGACATAATAAGGTCTAGCATCTACAGAAAACTGGACAAATTCAATGTAGATAAGGTAATGCATTTTAATAATTAAGATAACTGATGATCAGAACAACACAAAATCATAGTGTATTTTGCACTTATTAATTAATGAAAATAGGGTATCTTTCTAGAGACTATGATACAACTCAAACAGAAGTTACATACAGAAGAATGTGTGGATTGTTTATATGGTCCAATGTGGTTTTAATTCTTCTTTTCTCATCTAGGTTTAGAAATCTGTCAGAATGATCCCTGACATGCTGCACCCAAACCCAGCTCTTACTGCTCCTAGTTCTCATTCTGTGCTTACATCCAATGGATACAGTCTCAGTGTTCCCAGTTTCTGCACCAAGAACTGCCATATACTACCTTTAAAAGCTTCTAATTTAAGAAAAGGTTTTTCTCTGTGAAGAGCACTCTTTTATCTTTAAAATTAGAAACTAGGGCATGAATTCCCTGCTCTACCTAGTCAGCTGATTTTATTTTATAGAGACTAAGTCAAGGACCCACACATCTCATGCTTGTTGTGTGCTACTCTGCACCAGCAAGGATTACAGAGCCCTGAATGAGCAACAGAGCACCTCACTTCAGCCCCATAAGCTCTCTGGACAGCATGACATGGCTTCATCATTGTGTTTGACTGTACTGAGGCAAAATCTAAAGTCGTTAGATCTAAAACTGTCTGTTCACATATCTTCCATGAAAAAAAAAAAACATCAAAAACAACAACAACAGCAACAACAAAATTCAAAGATATTCAGAAAAGAAAGCTTTCTTTTGAGATAGTCATATTGATTAATCATGAGAATGAAATAAAAATATGTTGACCAAACACAAACTCCACTCAACAACTCTAGAGGTCTTTCTGAATGGGTGCACAGAAGGGTGAACAAAATGTTCTTATGGCCATCTCCTTTTTTTTGTTGTTTTATTTTATTTTTTTAACTTATCAAGTAACTTCTAGTGAAGTATTATTGTTGTAAAACTGAATTTAAATAAAATCTAACCTTTTAACTGAAAATACAGCTTACAAACATTTAGAAGAGGAGCCTCCAAATTTATCTGCCTGAGTACCGTATAAAGAGAATTCTAGAGCACTGTGATAACTGTAAATTCAATAATTGCAATAGCTTTTATCTCATGCATTCAGTGCTGCCCCATTGCCCCCTGTCCTATCACTGGATGTCTAACTAACCCAAATCCTTCATCTTAGAAAAAAATTAATAAACTTATGTATCTGAAAGAAGTACAGGTTTACCAGAACGATTACAATCACAGGGTTTGTGAGACATCTAGTGGAAAAAAAGGCTATTGTCATGGATATCCAGACACATTAGTATGAGATTATACCAAGGAGATAACATCAAAGAGGTATTCTTTCTGATAACTACGATCTTGCAGTGATTCTGACTCTTGTTACACGGTAAAAACGTTGATGAAGATACAGCAGCCCAGCATAGGCTATAGAGGACAACTTCAGCAAGTGACTGGAGTCTTGCATAGGCCATCCTGAGCTCTGTGTTCACATTATTACCTCTTTTAGCCATAGGAATGTCAGCACTGGGAATGTCCTATTGGGTCATTATGGACCTGCCCAGCTCAGTATCACCCTCCAGCAACAGCCGTTGAAGAGTTACAGGCCTTCCCAGAGTACTTTCCTTGCTTCTAGCACCCATGGCAGAGATGTTACCTTGGTGTCTAACAGCTCTTGGTAAAATTTTCATTTCCTTCTATTCAAGTATTTAGTCACATATTTGAAAACTTTCTGGCACTCACAGACCTGTGCCCCTGTTTTCCACAGCTCATGATGTATGAAGAACTACATTCTTTCAACTTTAAAATGAACATTACTTTGTTTCTTTCAATGTCTCCCAGTTCTGGTACTACTGTGAAAATGCAGACTATCACCTCTCTATGCACATTCTCTGTATTGCTAATGATTTTACAGTCATCTCCTTCATCTTCTTGTCTAAGATATCTTCTTCTGCAGGCAGCAGAATTCCTGTTTGTGGCGTTCATCCTTGTGCAGACCCTTTTGCAAATCATCATTTTTTTTTTACCCTTTGAAATATCTTTATTTTAATTCTGCTATGACCTGTCAGTGACCAGAATTCTAAATTGGAAACAGTGGTCAGGGTAAAGCTTAGATTTTTGTCATAGAATAATAGCATTTCCTGTTCTACATAGTTTTCTTTCCTTGTAACTCTTAATATTCTGTGCATAACTGACTCTGCAATGTGAGCAGAAATTTTCACATTTGTCAATATGCATTTGACAAATGCCTTTCCTGAGAAATAACAACTGGTATTGACTCCATCACTGTGTCTGCATCTTTGTATTTGTTTTGTTGGCCTAAAGGCCAAGAACAGTGCTGAGGGCAATCTGAATCCAGGCTATGTTTAAGATGGCTATTCCTCTCTGAACATGTATTTGATCTAACTAATATCTCATCCCTATAAGTCTCCCATCCTTTTTCTCTTTGAAATAACTTGTCATTAAATCAGTAATTTTCAGGAACAAACCTGGCTCAGAGCAACAGCTTTTCCCCTGTTCAGTGATCTGATATATCATATTTCAGGTTAAACATAGGCAAATGAAAGCAAGGTAGAAGGAAGGAGATCTCACCTTGCACAATTCTCCTTTCAGTTTTGTATATCCCACTTCTCCTACCCCAAAAACTCTTTTCAAAGGCACTGCCTTTTAAAACCAGCTCAACCTTCACTTTTAAAAGTTCCTGAGTTCCTCAGAGTTACCTAACACAGAATCATAGGACATCCCAAGTTGGAAGAGATCCATCAGGATCACTGAGAGCAGCTCCTGACTCCACACAGGGTAACAGGAGTTAAGCCATGCATGAAGAAGCATTTTACTGAACAGCAACAAGCTTGGGACCGTGCTCATCTGCCATGATGAAACAGCTAGTATCTGGGGATAGAGCCCTTAATTTTCTTTAAGTCAAGTAAAAGCAGATGAACAATTTTTTCATTCTTTATTTGAGCAAGTGCTATAATCCCCCACTCCAACACAGCATATGTAACATTGGTTTATCTTATTTTTAATTATCACTTCACTGCTGAGGTTCACTAAGAAATACTGATATGCTAAGATTAATGAAGAGCACAGCCTGAAGGATCAGTTTTGTAGCCTAAAGTTTTCCACCACAATTTCAAATGATAAAAACGTCTGGCTCCGATCATCGCAAAAAAATTCTGGGGTGGTTAACAAAGGCTGACCTGCCTCCAGTTGTGACAAATATTAATTTGTAAGCAACTAGCAGCAGAAGAATAAAACATGTTATATCTACCTTCTTGCCCATCACTGCCAAAATATAAATATTGGCCACAAGATGTATTCAAGTAGTTAATGCAACTGCTTGCAACAAAAGGAGATACAAGAGGGTTTTTCAATGCTAAAAGTTAGCTATGCTGCTGCTAGGAAAGGGGAATTCAGAACATGCCCTCATACATCAAATCCCTGCTATGTTGTTTATGAGCAGCAATTTGAGATCAGGACTGGATTTGCAGAGGTATGTGAATTGTAAACAGTTTGCAGAAATGGCAACCAAGATTCCAGCATGCTTACTGTAGCCCTGGAGAGGTTTGTGGGGCATTATTGTTCTTTAAACTTAATTACCAGGTACAGTTAAATCCTAGGCCAGATTTTTATCTTATACCATGCAAGGAAGGCTGAATTTGATCTTTTGAAGGCATGTCAGTCAGTTGCTGGGAATATCACATGCATCAGATATGCCCACTTATGCTATTTTAACACTGCTAAAGGAATCCTTCTAATATTTTATGTTCAACTCTGAGATGAATTCAAATAACTATAGCAAGGTCCTTGCTTACAGCCTTGTGCAGAGGGCACTTTGAGCTAATAAAGCTTCAGGAGAAATGGAAAATAAGAGCTCTCTTGTAACTGTTTGGAAGAAATAAAAATGGCTCTATGCACTGCTAGGATATTAAAACTTGTACCCTCCCAAGGCTTATAATTTGGACAAGCAGTAAGGCCTGGCTATATAACATGATCATTTCAACAACTGTGAGGGCAGGGTTCAGACTTGTGTTTCACTGAAGGACTATTAAGCAAACCAGGTCTGTTGCAGGTCTGGGTTTACGTCAAAAGCAAAAGGACCCATGTATCAGAAAAGGCTGAAAATCCCCCTGCTAACATATCATCAGGAGTAAAAATCCAGATTGTGATCATTATTTCCAGTGTTCAACATCCCCATTTTGGATGACAACAACCTGAAGTTATTTCTAAAGATATCAGCCACCTAATAAATTCAAACTAGCATACATTTGGGTTGCTCCTAGCACAGCTTTGGTCAGAGGTTCTCAGCATTTCCTCTCTTTTAAAAATCTACACAAGTGCTTTGTGACAAGAATATCCCGTCAATAAATGGGGATTTGTAGGTTTAAAATAGCACCAGCTGAAATAGTAGGCTAGCATCATATAAATGTTTTTGCACTTCAAATTCTGATGGCAGACATTTGGCCACTTACCACAGCCAACATTTTTCCAAGCCACTTACATAACACGGGATAAGAACTGGACTTAACGAAGAAATTTAAAATGCGTTTGACAACTAGAAATCATTACTCCAAAGAAGCAGAAAGAGACGTGCAAGCCGCTTTTCGCCCGCCTAGGCTCACAGCAGGAGCACCTCACGGCCGCAATGCCCGCGCAGCTCAGGCCGACGAGCAGCAGCGCCGAGCTCGCCGCCCCGTCCCGACGCGCAACCAGCAGTGGGGCCGGCGGGTCGCCAGGGGGAGCCGCGGTCCCGCCGGGTCCGGGCGGCTTCTGCTGCTGCCGGGAGGGGGCTGGAGCAATGCTACCACGGAATATTTTCGAATGTCTGTTTTCAGCGACTTCTAATTTGTTTAAATAAAGTTACTCTTTGTTCTCATTTTTCTTACATTCATCAGGAGAGACTTTTTCCTAATAAGTTGATGACTTTGGTCCAGACTGTTTGATGAGAGCACCTTAGAAACTTTACATAATACTGAATAGTTTCAGGCTTGATGACTTCTCAAGTCAAGATTCTCATCAACAACACGGACTTCGTTTTCGTTAAAAGTTGTTTGGAACAAATGAAATCGTTCCAAATTACAGTGGATTTATTCAGAAAGAAAATTGTGTCTTTTATCTGCAAAAGCAGAATTAGAAGTCATTAGAGGGGTTTTGTGTATCCTATTCTGTTATTCTGCTTTTGGAAGGATCTTATCGTTTGTAGAACTATCCAACTTTTTTTTTTAATGTAAAAATACAACCCTTACAGTTCTCTAGAAAAGATCCCAAAGATCACAGATGAGTAGTGTGGAGGTGTCTTCTGAAATTCTTCAGGGTTTTTCCCAACAAATTAACTTAAAAGTTAGTTATCAGAGGTGTTAATTGCCCTTCAACAGGCTGATTCTAAAATCTGCTGTCAACACCTGACTTCATAAATTAATTTCAGTGCTGGCTGTTTTGGAAGAAATGGCAGCACTGCTTACCTCACACTGCCTAAAGCGCTGGAAGGACTCCTGCCAAAAATCATCCAGCTTCACCTCTTCAGCATTAATACTTAACTTACTTCTTTCTGGCACAAAGAAACTTGGTCTTACAACCTCAATCAGACCAATCTGGTGAAATGCTGTGGAGAACTTACCTTAGAGATAGTATCATCATGGGAGATAAAGTTCAGCAAAGTATTTTACCTAGGTTATGCTTAATTTGAAAGCCTGCATGTAATCTCCCAGTAGTTCTAGCTGCTTCCTAAATCTGTTTCCAATTCAGAAGCTCTAGATTTGTTTTTTTTCCTTTTTCATTTATTTATTTATTTGCTTGTTTTTGCATAGATTGAGGCTGTAATAAAGACTGAGGGAACTGGAGAAATACAGTCCTAAATATATCAGAAGTATCAATAATGCAGTATGTTAATACTGGCTTTCACAAATATTTGTGGTACCTATGCAGCTGAAGTCTCTTTGAAGAGAGCACAGAAGAAACACCAGACAAAGCCTCTGCATGCTCTGTCTTTCTCAGCCATGCTGCCCACTGCAGTCAATCTCAATTTTTTGCAAATGCCAATTAACAGGTGTAAGAAATGTTGCTTCTTACCCAGAGACTGATGTCTACAAAACAGCGATACTATCTTGGCAATTCAGTCTGTAGCATTAATATCATGGTGTTTGAGCCCTTGGGGCCTGTGGAGTTTACAACTATGCTGTCAAGATCTCTTCATTGGGATAGTCCTTGAAGTCCTGCCAAGACGTAGGGGACTCCGGTGCTTTTATGTGCTCCCAAACACAGCTCTGGGCTCCAGGAGTCAACACTCTTGTCAGGCTGAGTGATGGTGTGAATCTCAACCCGCGAGCTGAGATTCCAGTGGGGAGTGTGACAGTGCATGCTTGCATGATGATGCCAAAGAAGCAGGTGACACTGGCTGATAGCTGCAAGGAATAGTAACTGGGTGGTTTCTTGTTACATATCCTCAGAACTTCACAGGATGGAATTAGAGAGAGAGGAACAGTTATAAAATGAGGTTACAAAATCCGGATGTCCTGATCAATTTGAGACAGTTGTAAGGTGCCTAGCACTGCATGCACAGGCAAGAACAACATTCAGGACTGGGTCAGGATCTATTTGCATCATATTTTGGCTAATCCAAGGATTAATCACATTGCAAGTCAATGAGCTGTTACACTCTTCCAGGCACTCCAGAGACTGCCTGGAGAGAAAAGGAGGGGTTGGTATGTCAAAATGGTGACAGAAAAAGGTGCATAGCAAATATGCTTTCCTTCTAATAAAAAGTTACATAGGACCAAAGTATTTCAACACAGCTTGAAAAGAAAAACAAGTAATAAAGGCAAAGTTTATTTCAGTCACATCTATAAAATCAGGAGAGTTAAAGCAGTTCTGAATCTGGCCCTCCATACCTACAGTAAATGGAGAGCAAGAACAGCATTTGGAACCTGAAGTGCTTAATTTCTAAAATTCTCAGGCATTTCCAAAGCCTCCAAATTTAGCGCTACCTTTGCAACGTATGGCATTACCAACAGCTTTCTGGTCATTATGTACATTACTGTTGCTGTTAAGCCATTATTGTTAAGATAGCAGCATAGCTACTTCTCACCTGGGCCAGAACTTATGGGCTGGTCCAAGCAAGTGGGACGAGTCACCCAAGTGTACTTACCAAGCCTGTGCCATATTTGAAGAGACATTTTATGTCTCAGTGAAGGAGTGCTCGCACAGGTGTTTATTGTGTCATGGCTTACATGCAGGGTGCTCACAGGCCATTACAGTTTGAAGGAAAAGGTGATTATCTGCTGCTGCACTGAAATGCATTCATGAGTTCATTCTGCATTTCTTACATAGTCTCAGCCATACCCCCTACCACAAGTAAATAAGCTAAAATCTTTTAACCTAACCATGGAAGCTCAGGTGAATGACAAGTGCTTTTGCCACCTGTATATCACTGTTTTGGTTTTTAGATTATTTATTCATGGGTAGCATTTAACTCTTTGGAGACCTTTGCCTGTATTAGCACCGACAGCCAGCTGTGCAGTCCCACAACAACGAAAGAGACTGCTAGGCCACTTGCTGCTTTTGAAAAGATTTTCTCTCATGGTTCACCATTAATATAAGGCACAGTATGCAAATGAGACAAAAGTCAACAGCAGAAACCATATCTGAGAGGTGTCATTAACAGACATATTGTTCCTTGCTGTGTGCTGACCTTCAGGAATAACTGAATTGAGATAAGTGTTCATCTGAATGTTTGTAGTAAGCAAGGCTGATAAGCATAGCCAATCTCCTTTAAGACTCTATGAAATAAATCCACACTCAGGGACAGTTTTGCAATTTACTCAGTATCCTTAACCTCTGCTAGAGAAAGATTGTGATAATGAAACACTTTTGACAGGTTTGTCCAGACTCTAATGTTCAGTACTGGAAGGTGCCGATCACCCTTTTGTTCCCTGAAAATAGCAAATGTTCTTTTAAATTACAGGTTTGGATCCAATATGCTGTGTTCTCTGCTAAGATTCATTCTGAGCTTGATACTGCAAGATATTGCCTATTTACTAGAAACCTATAGTCAAAAGACAAATTTGACAATGACAGACTTTGACAAAAGACAGATGAGACAATATGCTAAAGATCCTTTGTCCCTTGTAAAATGGAGGTCATTAGAAAAGCAATTTTAAATTGTGATGTCTTTTTAATAATATAATAAAGCAAAGCTGAATTCGCCTGTCAAAGTGTTTCTTCCATGAGGCATCATGGAATTTGATTAAATTATAAATGTGAACTCAAATATGTACTGTATGAGTCAAGGATAATTCAAGTTATACCATGGTTGGGTACAGACAGCCTTTAAACCCCCTTTAAATTGTTAAAAGAGTCTGTCCCTCTGTCACATGGTTTCTAACGAAACAATCACATCATGGCAGACCCAAAATAGAAATACTGATACTGGTTCTCTGCAAAGGAAAAGCAGGCAGATCAACAACCTCTGCTTGTAAAATTTCATGTTCGTAGTAAATACATGCAGGCTGATTGCAAAATAATATCTTTCCTCAGTAACCATCAAGACAGGTTAAATTTATAGGATTCAAATCTCTTTCAGTGTCCTCAGCTCCTCAGCACTCTTCGAGTTGGAAGGATGAATTTAAAAATTGGCAGTGTTAACTAAACCCCAGTCTTCCAGAGATCAAGTGAACAGAACATTTGGCCTCACTGATACCTGTCCATGTGCTCCTGGAATCGCAATGCTGATGCCCACACAAAAGAGCTGCCATGCTACCAGGCAGCACTGCCTCTTTCTATTGTATTCTCGGGTTACCTCTATGATTGCCCACAGCAGCTCCCAAGCTTGAATGCATCTCACCTACCTGCTTTGTTTTTGTAATAAGAAAATACATGGATCAGAGCTTCATCCTAAAGGAAGGTTGTACTTAATTTGTTTCCTTCCAAATTTAAAGTATTCTATACAGAAAACATCTGTTCTTTGTTTTGCTGTTTTTTGAAAGGTGCTTGCTGAGCAGTCTAGTTGGGCCCTGAAATCCCTTTTATGACCTCTTGGGAGTATAGATATTTGTTAATATGTTAAAAGCCCTCCCTTAAATTTCATGATCTCTAGCTGCTGCCACTATGTGCATTGTTCTCAGTGAATGATACAGAATTCAAAATTAGAGAAGAAAAGCAGAACCAGCAGCCCGTTTCCTAGCACAGTACTACTAGTGTGAATAGCAAATTCTTTTGGCCTATGTTGGCTGTGACCAGCTATCTGTTCCACTGCCTTGCCTGTGTGGATCATAGTCTTGGGCAGACACCTGCTGCTAAAACTGCTCGGTGTATGGTGTGTTGACACCATCCCAACGGCAGTAGGTAAACGATACGGCCACCCACAACCACCTGTTCTGCCCACATGGCAGCCTGCTACCAAGGCAGCCTGCAGGGACACAGTGACCACCTCCAAACAGCACTGAGTGCCTTCTGGAACAGGGCATGAGGGCATGTCTGCCTGTCATTAAGCGGTCAGAGACACCACTCTGCATTTCAGGTAAGTTTATAATACAACCCAGACCCTTAAAAATATGTGTGCCACAAGCTTGGAAATGCGAATGAAATTCTCTGAAGAAAAGCCTGTAAGGCTGGAGAAACCATGGTTAATTTCCTTTTAGGGTCCTGTTTTGGTCTTAATTGTCTTCCCACGCTGCTTTGTAAGACATTATTTAGAACTGGTGTTCTCCTGACAACCAGAGCAGAGTAAAGCTGTGATGAGAAGATAGTGAATTTGAGACACAGACACTGCTGTTTCCTCCTTAAAATCCTTCAGATATTTCCTCTATCAAGAGAAGCAGAAAAGCCATTTCCTTATACACATGAAAGTACTGTGACACTCTCCCACATCATTTCAAATGTGCTCAGATACAGGGCAAACTTGTTCCCAACATTAGGGCATAGCCCAGAAAAATGTTTTTACTCAGCTTTGTCACTGCTACCATTCAGATGTGCTTCTGAATCTAGGTGGAAAATCCACCTTGCTAAGTCTATATCCCCACAGAAAAAGTTTTCAGTATTCTGTTTAATTAAGAATTATATTTTAGAAGAGCCAGTACTGTGAACAATTAATTTTTTTAATAAGCTTCATTCACCTTGTATCATACTTTGGACCCCTATATAAGAAGAGAATGGAGTATGAATGTATATTTACTTCCAAAATGATTAGGCTCTACCTTCAGATACTTCCAGTTGCAGCTCCACTATTTTTCAGATACAAATATGCAGTTTTTCTTATGCTGTCATAGGTTGATATGTGAACAGGGAAAGGAAAGCTGAAAGCCGAAAGTGAACTAGAAAGTGATGAGGGGGAGTTGAGGACATCAGGAAGTTGCCTCTGATGATTGTAGCAGTGCACTGCACTCATAAGAGCAAAACAAAGTATTTTGGGATATCTTTTATTCAACAGCTGTTCCTAAAGTTTGAAATGCTATCCTTAGCCAAGATTTCTTTTCATCCAGCTGTGGCTGAGTCTTTGTGAGGCAGTATTAACCAGGGAGAATCATGTTACTGCAATTACAGTGGCTGACAGTACTTCCTCTGTGCAGGTGTGCAAGGTGCTCCTTTGAACCTGTCCAGCCCCAGCTCACTGGGACTCTGCCTTCCCTTAAGTGCTGGAACAATCCTGAATTTTAACCTTCTCTATGATTAGGTTAGGACTAAGGGATTTTCTGGACTAAGAATTTGATTTGGGAAGCAGCCCGGCAGCTGCAGAATCTGGGATCTTCAGGCCATATTAGCCATTACCATCATAGAGAAATAGTCATCTGATGGAGTAAGAGTTTGCTTTAGGGTACTGTGGAGGGGAAGTTACTTTTGTCTTACCAGAAAAACCTGCCCTAGTGCAACCTTGCAGTTGCCAACACAACAAAATTCCTTTGCTTTCAGAGCCATATGATGTTTAACACTTTCAGACTGGATTTGTTCTCCACACAATCTGCTAACAGCTAACACAGAGCAGGAATGCAACATCAATCATATGCTTCCTCTATAAGATGCCTAGATCAGACTTCTGATAACATACATGCTTTGTTGCAATCAAACTCAGCACTTAGCTTGTTAGGCAGTCAGGTCAGGAAAACAATCTGACTGCAAAGATGGTGAGAGCAGCCTGGAACATGACTGGAGGCAGCCTCTAGGCAAGGCCATGAGGTTAGAATGCAACTGAAAGAAGAAGAGGCAACATATTCTCTGTGTAAAAACAAACTGACAAACAAGAAAAACCCTCCATTTGTATCACTGAAAAGACAAGATATTGATTCTTTTTGTGCATCCAAATGAGTATGAATCAAGCCTCTTATTTATCTAGCTCTGAATTGTTACTGTGTGTCATCTATGATGTGTAGTTTGGCTGTGGGAGGACTTTTAACTCTCATTTCTTAGAAAATAAATGAATAATTTAAAAATCCACACACACACATACCAAAAAAAAAAAAAAAAAGAGCAAAAAAAAAAAAAAACCCACCTAATTCAATTTTCCTAATTCGATTCAGAAATTTGCATTCAGTTCCCAGAATTGTTCTAGCTTTGAGATTTAGAAAATAAAGAAAGTGTTTGAGCTTTGGAAATTCCCTGCATTATTAATTTAAACAGATGCAGAACACAGTAATCATCACAAGTGCTAAAACACTCATGAAACTGGTATTTTATGAAAAAAAAATGTATTGAAGGATACCAATGGACTAATCCCTGCAAAGTGCACATGCATCACCACAAATGACTTTTTATTCTTAGGCCACAGTTCTCAAAAGAACTCGTGTGGGCATTAATGATTTCCCCTGCAGTATGTGTTGTTAAATTATCACACAGACACCATGTTTATCCATGTTGAATAAAAAATCTCTGGGCAAGTCACATCCAAGAATCTACAGAATTGATAGTAGGGACTTTTTTCCATTCTAGAATGAATCTAGAGAATCTACTATCTGCAATCATGCTTGTCTGGAATAACCCCAGACTGGTAAAGTTAATGCATTAATGCACAGACACTGTACAAATGCTTAGGTCTCTTGTAAAACTACTGCTGTGATTTTCAGACATGTCTGATTCTTTCTAAGATATACAGCAGGTACCAGTCACAGTTAAGGATATCAGGTCCATGAAAAAGTGAAAACATGCGTTAAATAGAGATGTTGACTTTTTGTCTGACACTATGGATGACACAAGCAGCCAGATCACTAAGTGAATAAACAGAGCTTTTTATTTTTCCTGCAGCTATGTGAGCTGTAGTTATTTCTGACACACCTGCAAAGCCTCTGTGGAGCTTAAAATAAGTGTCTCACAGAGAAAGTTTGACTTAAACACACTTTTGCATGTGGAATCAGATTTTGGAAGAGATGGGCCAACAGTGCTATTAGAAAGACATGCCAAAGAACTGTAAGCTTGTATATGTACCAGTTAACATCAAATCCCTTGTTCATTGGGAAAAGTGTATGTGTACATTTCTCATAAAAACCAGGGCTGTGTATTAAAGCAGACAAAACCTGGGTGCAGATCTCTTTGCTCTCTATTTCTGAGAATGTTTAGATTAAAAGAGGGAATCCCTATTTTACCTCATTTTCTATTCCATAAGTAAAATCATCATCACCTGCATGAAGACAAGTAATATAGCAGCAGCTTCGCTGTCCACACTAACAAACCCTGAATAATACTGGTACCATTCCTTGTGGATGAAATGCTGCTCTAAGAGCCATGTGCCTGCATGTTACAGTACTCCTTTCCAGCACAATTCCTGGTCAAGCATGGGCATTGGGCTGAACCCAGTTCGGGAACAGTTGCTTCTTCTCTTTCACTAACCAGCAATCTGAAGGAATAAACAAAGCCAAAAGAAGCTGAACTTATCATATTGGACTGCCTTTTTTTCCCCAGTATGCCAAAAAACGTACCAGGGAGGCCCTCTTTCTAAGGAAAGATTGTCAGCCAATATATCTCAAAAAATCTGGTGCCAGACAAATCTTTTTTTTCCAGTCATGAAAGAGAAAATTCCCTTTGGATTTGCTTATTACAGAGGCCAACTGACTTTACTTGTAGTAAGATGTAAAAAGACATTAACACGTGTATTATTCAGCTTTTTCAGATTTTCTTATTAGGTAACAGTTAACTAATTCTTTTTTATTTTTTTTATTTTTTTTATTTTTTACCCAGCAAAGCCTGTGAGAAGCAGTTTGAGTAAACAGGAGCACTTAAGCTCATACAGACACAGGAGCATTTAAGCTCATACAGACATGGTGAAAATGCTGCTGATTCTAATTCCCATATCATCAGATAAAGATGTCAGCCAGGAACTTTAAATGTGCAGTTTCTCCATTTTCACTTTCATACCTTACAGAATAGCCTATGGGTATTGTCAGAATCAGAGGTGAAAGGGGACAGCCAAACCTAGACGTGGAGTAAGCTGCAGAATTGCAACCTTTCCAACAGGCAGCCTGTGACTTTGTCCTCTGCCCACCGCTAAAGCATTGAGCAGTATGTATAAATGTCAGGTCTCCAAGAGTTTCATCTAGTGCCAGCTGAAACCAGTGGGAGCTCTGCTGTCATTACAGACCAAATGCCCTGTGTAGGAGTAGTTTAAAGCAGAAAAATAAAAAAAAATAAAAAAAAGAATACAATCTACCTCTTGTCTCCCCCATTTCAGTATAGCCTGGCAATGACCCATCTTCATGGGAGGCAAGCAGTGCTTTCTGTGAGATCAAACTTCTCGTGACTGAAGATGGACAAGAAAAGGAAGGCTTGAGCCAACTGTAATATTCTTTCCACAGCACTTTTACCGGTCTTCCAAAGTGCCTGTTACTAGGAGCTTGGAATTTTCATAACAGCTGGATAATGGGCAGTGGGTGTTTCTGTGGGGACATATTGAGATTTCAGAGATTAATGTGTCATTTTACTATTTCCATTCTGATATCTCTATGCTGATAAATGCTTGGCGATTGTACCATCCCATTAGTAATATTTAATACTGTAAACCTAGGCTTTTGGGAGACATAAACCATTTTAAAATTGAATGTGACCAATAAAATGTTCTCTGGGCATTTTTCCAATGCAAACACTCTCCAAGCTCACTATCAAAATATAGCACAGAAAAGAGCTACTAGATACTTCTTTTATAATCAAGGGCAAGAGATATGAGCCTTTCGGCACAGTCTTTTATGAACATGCACCAAGATGAACATGCAGATATTTCTGATTTCAAATAATATTACAACATGAATCAGTAATATTTGGAGGAGCTTTTTTAAATCTTCCCATCAATGTTGGACTGAATCTTTGGCAGATGGAATGGTCTTTCTTATATCACTCTGTTCTGGCAAATTCTGTTCCTCTCAGCTATAAAAGAGGACATTGTTTCCTTCAAAGAAAATTCAAGTAAAGTCCAATGAGCAGTGAAAACAGCTGAATAGGACCGGGGAGCTGGGGGGGAGTTGTATCTCTTTGACACAGAAGCCCTTCTTTTACAAGTACAAGGCTGAGATGAGTTAGTCACTAGCCTGATGAAGTCAATCCCTGTTCCAGTACACTTTCTCCAGGGTCACCCAATGAGTCAATAAGGAAACTAGGCTGAGAAAACAGGAGTCCCATCATCCTACAAGAGCAGTAATTCCACTATATTTATTCAGGCTCTCATGACAATTGAGACCTTTTTTTTTTGTTTGTTTGAACACAGCAGGCTGCCCAAACCAGGCAATGTTTGAGACCTCATACAAATTAAGATATGCAACAAGTCAATGTCAGCAGACAGGGAACAGAGAGGTGGGAGTTCTGCAAAGAACTTTGGGAAGGGCATAGAAATTCAACCAAGACTTGTGGTGAACTTTAACATTTAAATATTTGCTGAAGGGAGAAAGGAAAAAAAAAAAAAGATTCAATCCCCAAATGAATGGGACTAGAATGTGACCCCAGGAAAGGTCACTAAAGCACAGAGGCACTTTTCCACTCTGTTTGCTTTAGGCACTAGAGTGCAATCAGGATGCTTGGCAGCTCAGAGCTTCTACAAGCACCTTAGTAGCATTACATTTAGATGTATATGTCCTGCTGCCTTATGTCTCAGCCATAACAGGATCTTTTCTGTGCCCTGAATAAACAAAACCTGATCTTTTCCCACATAATTCCTATTTCAATAGAAAAACACTGGTCTTGACTTCAGTAAGCCGCTTTCCTCTATATATGGGAAGGGGCATGCAAAATGGTGAGCTTCTTGTGGACACAGTTTGAGCTCTGGACAAAAAATGACACAAACAGGAGCAGAATTATTCAGCTGTGCACTGTAGAATCACTCCACTGTGAACTTCAAAAAGAAGACCAAGCGCTTTGAAACAGCCCAAAGAATCCTGCAAAGCAGTGGCCGCCACACACTGATCATAGTACCAGTGAGATCTGATGGTGATAGTGAAGGTGATGGGTATGGAGATGAGATGGAGCTAGCTTAGCAAGTCATCTGCATTTTGCCAGTTCAAGTAGCCAATTTTTATCTTCTCCCCTCATTTACATTCCTTTACAGTCATGTAGGGTTATTACTTGAAGGTACAGTAGAGTTTGTTGCTCTAAACTCTCAACAAATACAGTTTAAGAAACACCACTGATGGTCTAGAATATTGAATGCAATAAGAAAGCTTTCACAGATTCTAAGGCCAACTAATGAATGCCTACAAGTTTGTGTATCATTACAGGATAATTAAAAAAGGAAAAAAAATGCAATAATGTAACCATTAACAAAGAACTGTTGCCAGTCTGGAGAACCATTGCTATAATATAAGAAGTCCTGCAGACACTAATATATTGGTCACGACTCATTTTTGTTTCCAGATGAATGACTAAATTGGGTACTTCCAGACAGGGAGGTCTAGCTAAACATAGAATCATGGAATTATAGGATGTCTTGGATTGCGAAGGGCCTTATAGATCATATGATTCCAAATCCCCAGGCATAGGAAGGGTTGCCTTCCACTAGATAGATCACGCTGCCCAGGGCCACATCCAACCTGACTTTGAACCCAGTATGGAGCATTCACACATTCCCAAGGCAACACGTTCCAGTGCCTCACCACCCTCTAAGTGAAGAATTTCCTCCTAAAATCTAATCTGAATCTCTCCTCTCTTAGTCTAAAACTGTTCCCCCTTACCCTATCACTATCAGAGTGATAAAGATCTGGCAGATTCTTCAAACCCACATGATTCTAGGGTGATCAGACCTCCTCATGTCCAAATGTTACTCTTTTAGGAAGGTCTCTTTACAGCAGCTAGTGGATAAGGATGTCAGGAGAAAGGCAGACCTGTTTATTCTCCTTTTCATATTTTTGCCTAATACAATCTACTATCCTTTTAAGATAACCAGCGCGTTCCATCTATTCAGGTAGTGGACTTGGCACCTGCTGTTAAAATTCAATAACAGTTTCCTCTCCTGTGTGCATACATCATTATTCAATGAGGTTGCTTCTTAATTCCTAATTCCATGTCCTCTTTCATGACCCATAAACATGAATTGACCTGATGACTGATATAACCCTTTTCCAGAAGTAGGTGTTTCCAGTCCTGACCTCATGCAGTCTCTTCCTGCCTTCTTTTAAAGCAGGACTTTGAAAGCCATTTTAGCATTAGTACTACATAGGGTAGTGCAGTTGGGGTGATCTTGCCACATGCAGGAAGAGGTCACATGAGGAAGTTACTTACCTTGTTCCCCACTCCTGAGGACAGTTTCCAGGAATGAGGTGAGCTCAGTCACAATCCAGGCTCAGAGTGTTCTGCAAAACTACTTCATGGTAGAATAAACTCAATTAAAAGCTACCCGTCAAACACAGCTTTGTACAGATTGGCTGCAACTCAGACAGCCCTAAAGCTGGTTTTAAAAATCTGTTCTCAGAACTCGAAAGTAATGATTTTAAACCTAGGGACAATGTCAAATGGGGACTGATTAGCAGAAATTCGCCACTGATTTTGGAATGTAATTGCCTCATATCAGTAGAGGTTAATTTCAGTTAAATAGATCATACTGATATCCTTTGAGACTGGGTAAACTGATCCAAGATGAAGCTGCCAGTTCAGTGATTTAAAATTAGAGCAATATCCTCCCTTCTTCAGGGCCCCCAACATCATTCTTGCTGCCACATGCTAACCCCGCTGCAATCTGATGCTGTACTCAGCTGAGAATTGCTGTAATCAAGTGGGAGGCAACAAGAGCACAAGCACCACTGCTACAAAAGTCAAAAAAGATTTGTTAATTACCCCCAAGATGAACAAACACAAGAGTCCATTTCCATGGCACCTTGAAGGCACTGTGCATACCTAGGTATCATCATTTCTTTGTAGGACAGGAATATGCCCTCTCTTAAAGAAAAGAGAATTCTCTAAAAGAGTGCAATACAACTGCAGCAAGCAGCTCTTTAACATCTGGGCAGGCAGGCACCAAAGGGCTGATACAGGACCACAGCTGTGCGTTGCTCCCACATGAAAAGCTAATGCCATTTCCTGGTCAAGAATTCCATTACAAGATGAAATTAAATCTGATAAGGCATTATCTGGTAAAACACTCTTGAACAAAGTGGAGTTTCTGGAGTTCAGGGGCTCAAAGGTACCTTCAAGATGGACTGGGTGTAAAACAGTTCTGGGCAGCTCTCTGGTGGACCTTTTTGTTACCTGTGTGTTTTAAGTAGTTTTTTAGAACAGACATTCTAAAATTAGAAAAAGACATATAGACAAATGACATGCCCACTATACCAATAACTAGCTATTATCCAAATGTCAAGAAATTCCAAATCCGAAGTCAGGTCTGCACACAAGTAATCCCAATTAATATGCACCTTTGGTTTTCCCTTCATTAAAACCAGATAGCTATAGAAAGAGGTGAAATCTAAAGCACACTCAACTATTATCCTGTTAACTATCATTAACAACCCAACTGTCTGAAAAGCTCTTTCTCAGGCTCGTGATGATCTTATTCTTAGAGGACAGTTCTAGTGCCCTTCTTTTCCATCACATAAAGTCCATATCCCCTGCTTTTCACTGTCTGCTCATCCCTGTCCAGAAAACCAGCTCTGCCCATCCACAAGTAAAACAGCACGTGATTCTGCATATTTACATGTTAAAACTCCCAGCCAGGACAGAAAAGGCTCTTGGATAAAATTTGGATGCTTCCTCAGTGGGACAAAAAAAAATTTTCTTTTAAAAGCCTGAGCTCAGCATCCTGTATCTGTGTATTTGTACATCATACAGCAGAGACAAATCTGGGGCGCACTAAGAAGAGCATGGCCAGCAGGTCGAGGGAGGTGATTCTTCCCCCTCTACTCTGCCCTGGTGAGGCCACATTTAGAATACTGTGTCCAGATCTGGGCTTCCCAATTCAAGAAAGACAGGGATCTCCAGCAGTCAGCCACAATTCAATTATCTCTTCTAACCCTTGCAGTTCTGTGAGTTTGTGATCTAAGTTCTCCCCAGGTATATTAGACCAGCATATCACAGAACCCCCTGGCATTCAGACACTCTTTCCATTTCCTGCTGTCTCAAGCTGTCCTTAAGCTCTTTCTTTGAGAGCTGCAATCCAGTGCAGTCTGGCATGCTCTCAAGGTGGCATAATACATGTTTGCTTCACTGAGGTCTGAGACACACTTTAATCCAGAGTTCACTGTTCCAGTGCACCAAAGGTTAAAAGGCAATGAAAGACTGTGTCACATACACTAGGAAGAAAATCAGCAGTCACTCACTGTCATGGTTCTGTGATTTTTTGTTTTTGGTATTCCACATTGTAACATAATGTAGATCACAGGGAGTTAAAGCGTTAACGCTCCAGTTTTGGGTACCTGTCCCTATACATGGCAGAAGTTATGGGATCTGGTCCTTCCTGGTTGTGCGATCTCTTACTGCCTTGCAGGGGGTGTTGGAGGGTGCTTTCCTTGCAGTACTAAGCTTTTTAGATTTGACTCAGTCTCAGGAGCTCTCTCTCTCATATTTTATTTTATTTATTAATCTCAATTTCAGTTAGATTGTATTATATTATGTTATCTTGCATTCCGATATCATAGTTAGTAAAATAAGTTTTCCTCCATAGATCGTTGCCGCTGTTTTTTTTCCTTGAGCCCAGCTCCCATCTCCCTACCCCTTTTCTCTTTTCCTTCTCATTTTGTGGGGCTGGGGGGGCCCAGGGGCCTACTGCCACCCTGTCACGGGCATAAATCAATCTAGTTAGCTCTGTGACACTCCCATACTGTTGATACGGAGTCAGTCTCTAGGTTAGCTTACCCAAAAGTCCATCCAGCTTCTTAAATGATAAGTAGCAGCCCATTTTCAATGATCAGAGCTAATTGCCCACTGGCAATCAGAGATAAATCACTTGTCTTCTCCCCTCTCCCTATCTAGAACTTGTAAACCACAAGCATTTGCTTTTATACTCTGCATCATTTTTAGGGAGGCAGTTTTAACTTTCTCCATACTTCTTTAATGTTAGATCCTCAAAACATTTATTAATTTATCTCTGTTCCACATGTTTTCCACTTTGCCCAAATTTGTTTCCCACATTCCTTTAAAATTCTTATTTTTAGATGATTTCTGGTCACCTATTGATAAGAATACAAGAAAAACTATTCAGAGCAGCAGCTGTGGAGCAAGATAAACAGCGCCTATTCTCACTTAAAACTTTACTAAGTTCATTTCAAAGTCCCTAGACTCAGTTCTACTACCATGGAGATACATGCATTGCAGTCATTACAATATAAATCTGTTCTCAGTGAAAAGTCTGATGGAGAGACATATGAATCCTGGGCGTATGAGGACACACTTACAGGATTGACCCTGAGGGGTTTCAAAAGAATTAATGCTGTCACTGGATTGAAAACTCTGTTTTATGCTAGTAGCACATAAAGCTTCTCACTGCTCTGTGTGGTTGTCTGCAACTTATCAATAAGTATGCATTACTGTGCATATTTTACATTAGTGACTGTCATTCTCTCAGTTCAGCATGCACAGTACTGGCTTGTGCTGCAAGAGGTATCTGTTGTTTAACAGAGTTGTTAGCAGCCATCTGAGAAATGATCACATCCTTATAGCTCTTTTGTTCTGTAGACGCTAAATGGGATGAAATCATAGAACAGAAGTAGGAAGATGGTAATCTTTCCATACAGCTTACATTTAAAAAAAATAATAATATTTTATATTAGTTTTAGCTTACAGTACTTCAGGTTTGCTACTTCCTTCAGCTACAGATGATGAGGAAATTTTGTTCTCCCGGACCTCCCAGACCAATCCAATGCCAAATGGAAGTAATTAGGAAGGAGAAGCAGTCAGAAATCTAACATTACATCTGAAATGATGTAACTCATAGAGGAACTGGGCATTTCTCAAAGCATCCTCAAAGCAGTCTGGGTAACAAAATTCTGCTTTCTTCAAATGGTATCAGTTGAAAGCAGATGGTGCTGAAGGTGTCTTTGAGGGAAAAGTATTTCACTCTGAGAATGAAACAGTCTAGCCATAGATATGGGTCATCTGCAGTGCCAGAAGCATGAACTATCAGCTGCATATATCACAGCCTTTGAGTATAGATTGGGTCCATTTCATTTGGATGGGCCAGGGCTAACACTCAGAGACACCACTTATCATTTGCAGAGCAGCCCAGCAAGGCTATATGGAGGTGGAACCAAGCACAAGCTGGTGCTTTGTCCCAAGAAACACATGTAATGGGACACTTGCCCTGTGCAGCCTGGTGGTGCACCTTTCTCTGGGTGCACCACATTTGCCTAAGGTGAACTCCAGTCAAGTAGTGAAGCTGTGCCAACCTCAACAGGATGTTTTGCTGAATACGGTCACATCCCAGCCAGACCCTACTGGTGTGCAGTTGTGTGTTCCTCTCTCCCACCTGTGGATGTGCAAGCCATAGAAAAGCAGGAGTGACCACTCAAAAGTGCAGGTCCTTTACCTAGGAAAGGATGCTCTGCTCTTCGGCTCTACTTGTGTGCTATTTCTGGACACTAGTGGACCAGTTATTGTGATGGAGATATTTGAATTTCAAGTATGAATATTTCATTGACCATCTTCTGACAGTAACATCTATGATGTCTCTTTATCAAGTGTTGCACTCCAGTGCACAACTAAACATGCTAAATTCAAGAGGCAACAGACCACACACTGGGGAAATCTTCAAAGAGTAAAGGCAGTATCTACTTACTTGAACTAGGCAGTCTGAGCACGTACACATGAGAAGAGATAACGATATTAAAGAGTTAATACAAACCAGTTAGGATACTATTTTTGGATTGCCCTCTGTGAAGAGAGAGCAGATTTTCCCAGCACATCAATGACCTTCTCTTGCCCACACGTATCTAACGCTGAGCGCAAGTCTAAGCTCATGCAAGTTATCACTGGAGCCTTTAAAAAGCCCATATACCCAAACATTATGTGGAAGATGGGACACTAAAAGGAAGGAGTGAAGGATTTTGTTAACCAATTCATCACTAACACTGCTTTGGCATGTACTGGTGACACAAGATAATAAAATTTGCACAGCGCTGTTTTATGTCAGAGGAATTTACTGCTTGAGAAAGCTGCCGTGGGAACAACTCTGAAGAGACCTGATCACAAGAGCGGTGTCCGCAGAGCCGTGCAGGAGCCGTCAAGGCTTCAGCAGCCACAGAGCCTCACCGCAGAGCCTCACCACAGGCAGGGTGAAAAGTGCCACCTGCCTCTGTTGGGCGCAGGGAGTAGGCAGCCTGCTAGTGACAAATGAGGTGCTAGCTCTGAGGAACAGGCTGGGATCAAGTGCAGTGTTATTAATTTGAGCACTAACATAATTGCTCAAGTACTATCGTACATTAACAGTTTTCAGCAATTACCATGAAGTTTGATGTTCTGAGGTGAAAAGTCTGATGGTTATATCACAGCAGAGTGGTGATTCACATCAGCTCTTTATGAAGCAGAGACAACTGATGGGATTTTGCCACAGGATAATGTTTTTAAATACGTCCATTCTATCACAGAGACTACTGTAAGAAAAAAATGGCCTCCGTTTGTTGGTATTTCCAGAAATCATTATTCAGAACTAGCTGAGGAGATTTCATATTCTGTTTGTAGAGGATATAAGCAGCATTATCCAGCAACCCCACTGAATGCAGAGTCCTTTAAAAGATTTGAAGAATTAATTGTATGAAGAAAAACAATTCTCTCTATGCAAAATTGTGCATACTGAGTAAATCACATTGTTTGGTGACTCATTTTGAAATCTGCCTGGATAACAGATGCAAAAGACTTCCAGCGCTGGGAGCTTCTCTATCGTAACCCACAGTGGGTGGCAGCAGAGGCTCAGCAGACAGGGTAAAAGCAGCCTAACTCACCAAGATGTTTATATCTAGACAAGCAGATGTTACAAAGGGTGACTTTTCAAGTTGTTTTGTTCAGTTATTTTTATTATTAAAAAAAAAAAAATAGCAAAAAACCAGCTTTCCTGTAACTAAAACAAAAGAGAAGACAGAACGAGTTGACAAACACATTTTTGTTAAGATCCTGGCCACAGATGTCCATATACTTGCAGCAAGATGCCTAACAGTCAAATTTATTTGAGTACAAGTACAGACTGCAGAGGCTTGAAATAGATGGTGCCTGTTATGCAACATCAGGTATTTGCTTTTAAACTGCTTGCTGTTTGATGCAGCCTGCAAAATATTCAGCCTTGACAAGAATGCTATAGATGGCAATGATAAAAATTGTCTCAGTGAGGACAACTGATAAGGTCATCTCTCTAGCAGGAGATCAGGTAGCTGCTATCAGATGTTATGAAATTATTTCTGGGTCTTTTCAGCATGATACTGAGATTTTAATGATAGTTCTTCCCAAGGTATCCCTATCTCAGAGCACCTGTTAAAGGGAAACCTTCATTAAACTCAGAGTCCATAAAAAGCAAATTCTACTTTGTAGAACTTTGTAGAGCTGAGAGCACAGAGGTAACCATTTTTGACGCACATTTCCCTTCAGGTTTCATGATCTGAAGTTTCTGATTTTTGAATGCCTTTACTCCATTTTAAACAATACCTGGCCTCATTTGTCTCATAGAAATGCAGAGGCAGACTTTTATATTTTCACAAAGGACAAGGTAAAGGCACTGTCATTTCCTTCAGCCAGTCCTTTGGCTGGAAGCCAATGCCCACCATAGCATGGGTGCCTCAGGCCCAGCGCTGCCACCAGGAGAGGGGAGAGGTTGTCTGCTCTATGCTTGCAACCTCATCTCCAGCACTGAGTGCAGGTTTGGGTGCCACAATATAAGGACATACAATTATTAGAGAGTGTCCAAAGGAGGGCTACAAAGACAGCAAAGGGACTGAAGGGGAATCATAGAATCACAGAATCATAAAATCATAGAATGACAGAACTGCTCGGGTTGGAAAAGACCTCAAAGATCATCAAGTACAACTACTGTACTACCCTAACTAACAACCCTCCAATAAATCATATCCCTGAGCACCACATCCAAATGGTTTTTAAACACATCCAGGGATGGTGACTCAACCACCTCCCTGGGGAGCCTATTTCCAGTGCTTAACAACCCTTTCTGTAAAGAAGTGTTTCCTGTAGTCCAGCCTAAACTTACCCTGATGCAACTTGCGGCCATTTCCCCTCGTCCTGTCACCTGTCACCAATGAGAAGAGACCAATCCTATTCTTGATGCAATCAACTTTCAGGTATTTGAAGAGGGCAATAAGTCTCCCCTCACAGAATCACAGAATGACCAGGGTTGGAAGGGACCTCAAGGATCATGAATCTCCAACCCTCCTGACACAGGAAGGGCCACCAACCTCCACATTTAATACCAGATCAGGCTGCCCAGGGCCCCATTCAATCTGGCCTTGAACACCTTCAGGGACGGGGCATCCACAGCCTCTCTGGGCAGCCTGTTCCAGCACCTCACCACTCTCTCCATAAAGAACTTCCCTCTGACATTCAACCTAAATCTTCCCTTCCTCAACTTAAAATCATTTCCCCTTGTCCTGCTGTTATCTACCCTTTCAAAGAGTTGATTCCCCTCCTGTTCAGGTACTGAAAGGCTGCAAAGAGGTCACCTGGCAGCCTTCTTTTCTCCAGGCTGAACAAGCCCAGCTCCCTCAGCCTGACTTCGTAGGGGAGGTGCTCCAGTCACCTGATATCTTTGTGACCCCTCAGCCTCCTCTTCCCCAGACTGAACAGCCCCAGTTCCTTCAGTCTCTCCTTATAGGGCATATTCCCCAAGCTCTTCACAAGCCTTTTTGCCCTTCTTTGGACCTGCTCCAGCACGTCAATGACCTTTCTGAACTGAGGTGTCCAAAACTGAACGCAGTACTTGAGGTGAGGCCACAACAATGCTGAGTACAGGGGCAGGATTACTTCTCTAGTCCTGCTAACCACACCATTCCTGATACAAGCCAGGGTGCCATTGGCCTTCTTGGCAACCTGAGGACACTGCTGGCTCATATCCACTGCCAGCTGCCCATCAATACACCAAGGTTCCTTTCCATCAGGCAACTTTCTAGCCACTCCTCCTCGAGCCCATAGGGTTGCCTGGTGTTGTTGTGACCAAAATGGAAGATCCAACACTTGGCCCTATTGAAACTCATACAGTTTACCTTGGCCTATCTCTGTGACAGTGACAGGGCCCAAGCGAACGGCATGGAGCTGTGTTAACATAAAAAGTGTTAACTATCAAACATCAACAATAATCCAAAGAGAAATACCATGTCTTCCTAAAAAACTCCTTTTGCATTAAAAATCCATCAGCAAACAGTACAGACCTAGGTCAATTAAAATCCACTGGAGTAAAAAACTCAAAAGAAAATGTGACCTGAATTCACTAAACATCTTGTCTTTCAATGTGGATACCATCTACACTAGTAAAAATCATCTTATACCAGAATAAAGCATATTGTTGTTGTTGTTGCTGTTTTTTAAGTAAATAACAGCAATAAAATTACCAGTAAAACTGGGACCATAATGTGTTTGAAATTCTGTAGGACAACTCCCAACTCCCAGTACCTACATATCTGGTGAACACAGCTTTAATTCATATAGTGCATTTGGAGGTGACTTTGTGGAAATTATGCTGTCAGTATGACTGGAGGAAAAAGTGGATTTAAAATGATTTATATTCTGACTGTTCTTCTGGCTTTTGAGACCACAAATCACAATAGAAATTCAATTCATTTGTAAAAATGAACACTTTGAACATTGCTTTTTTAATTTTGTTTTGTTTTGTCTAAAACTCTCATCTTAAAAGTTTTATGGTAGAAAAAACCAGCAACTTCCAATCTGTTGCTTGACTACTTTGGACATATGTGCCATCAAAGCCTCACATTCTTTTTTAATTGCTTAAACATGTACCTCAGATGAGTTTATTGGTGAAACCTAGGCTTTAATATAGCTATAAATTAAAAATAAGAAATAAAATGACAGTTTCCTCCAACAACAGAATGTTAACTTAATCTACTAACTGAACTATTTTCCTTTCGAGCCTCTCTGTTTAAATTTGCGCACATAGGCTAAAAGGACAAAGTTGATGGAGATAAGAGAACATAAGGAGAGAATTTCAGTTAAGAGTCATGAGTTAAATTGGAGTAGAGATCAACTGATGATAAACGAGTTAACAAATGGATTTTTGCAAAACATATATATATTACTAAGCTGTCTCCCAACTGCAGGATCCATGGCACTTGACAACGTAAGGAATCTTGGGCTCAGATCTTTCTGGAGCTGCTGCAACCTTGCGAACTTTGTGCTCAATCAAAAGAGAAGTTTTCAAAACTAAACAATGGGTAAAATTTATTCATAGTGCAGTTCCATTTAGTTGTCTGAAGTTTAGCCTAATAATGAATTGTGACCACATATTTCACGTAACAGTTTTACTGAGTGAAAACAAAAAGGCAGCTTCAGAACAGTCTATAGGGTCAGGCACCATAGGAAAGACCGTACAGTATTGGTAACTCACACGTGGTCTCTTCAGCCTAATGTTCACATGTGCATAATAGTACAAAAATCTAGCCTCAGAATTGACTTGGCGATTTAGTCAAAGCAACAGTTATAGTTACCCACCTGAACAACTTATGCAGGAATATTTGTATGTGAATTCTCTCCCACTGAAGTTCTCCTTCAGGTAGATATACATGGGTTGAAAAATAAACTGCAAGTTTAAGACAAAAGCTGATTAAGTAAACTCTGTGACTTGTGCTAAGCAGTTCATACATGGTCACTGTTATATTATTAACAATCACAGATCCATGGCATACCATGCTTTTGAGACACAAACAATTCAGTAAAATGATGGAGTCTGGCTTCTTCTCTTTTATACTTTGTCCTCTAAATAGTTTTATCTAACTCCAGAACTTCTCTATTCTAGGCCATAGACTTTTGAACCTTTCGGGGACATAACAGAGCTCACAAGACGCAAAAAATTAAATTTGACTGAGAAAGAATCACACAGGATTTTCACCAGGGTATTAAGAGAATACGACAGACTTTTGCATCGTGAAAAAATGTGTCTTTCCTGTGCCAGGCCTATGAATAATAGATACAAGCAGAGCTTTGGGGAAAAGTACTTAGAAGTTACACTGTAATCTTGCAGTGGCAGAATGAAATACTGGAGATTTATTCTTCCACAGCAGTTACACATGACCACTGAAATGTCAGCTACTTATCTAACTCTAAACCATATATGACATTTACCTTAAAATAAAATGTATTGACACCTATATCACAAAGTAATGATTGAAATGTAATGAGAGGCTTAAAAATTTACCAGCAGAATGTATTTTTTGAATGGGTTACCCACTCAAAGATGCCATATTCCATCTCAGAGATAATATTTTTAAAATAACTTTTTATACTCTCATCCTTCTAACACATGATTCAGGAAGGGAGGAAAATTATACAGGGCTCAGTCTTGACAAGGGTAGAGAATTCTACATTCATGTGCTGATACTACCGTTTGAAAAACATTAAAGTGTGGAGGAGGACTGAGAAACAGAGGCCAGACAGAATAAAAAGAAAGCTACATGGGAAGAGAACATACTTTAGATAGGCCAAAATTAATTGAATGACTAATTAAGACAGTAATTCAAATCAGAATCAGCTGGTAGTTTAACATTCTTCAGACCATTCATTATTCAGTAAAATTTTTTAGTATTTGCCTGGTTCTAGTCCCACCAAAATCAATTAAGTATCGAAGAGCAGCTGTAATAAAGCCACCAGATATACTTCTGCAGATCCAATGTCTACAAAAAAGTGACCTGAAGAAGATGTCAGAGAAAGAGATGCCTTGCCCTGGTCTCATTTAGCACAAGACTGCAACTTGACTTGAGAATCATTCCTCCACCAATCCTCACTCTTTTTTTTTTTTTCTTTTTTTTTCTTTTTTTTTAACTTCTATAATAAAGATTTAGGAGGTTTCAGTCCAGTTTTTGCTAGCCAGGTCTTGTGCAAAACTTTTGCATAATGAAACTAAACCACCAAGGTGGTTATATGTAAAAACAGCAATGCGACATATGGAGAAAGGTTTTGCTGCTGTTAATGACTCTGTTCACATCTTGTTTCCAATGATGACAAGAGGCACTGAGTGCAAAAGGTTCACTAGACATTATTCACTAAACGTTAAGTCCAGGATTTGGAGAAGCTAAGCAGATCTGCACAAGTGCCTTCCAAAAGTCCCAGGGTCATTGCATGGTAGGAAGTCTTTTCCTCTAAAAAAGATCTTCAGAACAGCTCATGAGTGAGTCATGAATCTTTTTTCCTTTACTGTTGCTAAGGACACAATACATCACAGTCATAGAAAAACTAAAGTAGGTGTTGGCAATACCAATAGTCTCTAGAAGATTTAGCAGAAAGTTAAAAACACTAAGAGTGCTGCAGATGAATAATCTGCATTCCCTGCTGCTAAATGAGACCAGGGCAAGGCATCTCTTTCTTTGACATCTTCTTCAGGTCAATTTTTGGAGACATTGGATCTGCAGAAGTATATCTGGTGGCTTTATTACGCTGCTTACTCACAAAAAAATTAGACACATATTCTTGTTATTTCAAAGAGCATAGGTATATCCTAAAGAGTGCAGTCATTTACGTACTGGAAGGATTTCATCACTGTAATTTCAGGGAAATATTTTTAATTTCCTGCAAAGTTGTTCTTTTCTGACACAATCACAAAGCTATTGCGCACAAGCCCCCTGATGCATTCCAAATAAAGGTTTATTGATCAATCTTTCTGATGTGCACAGGTTGCTATCATTTCAGAGCATAATACAGTAGTCACAATTTGTGGAATACTGTGTTACACATCCAGGAAAAAAATCATACCCGAGTTGCTTCATGTCTCTTTCATAGTGAGGCATGTGTATCTTGTATTTCCTCATGCAAACATAGGCATGATTAACAAATATTACTAGCAAAAGAGGAAGAATATTCGTAGGAGGTAAAATTTCTTCTTGGTTTCCTGAGAAGGTTTGTATGAGTTATCTGAACAACAGTCTGCAACCCAGCAAGCACCTTGCTTTTCCATACAATTAAGCACCACAGGAACATATTCTATTCTGAGAGCAGGGAGCAAGAAAGAAAATAACCTTGCAGTATCCTTTAAGCCTTGTCTAAACAAGAGTCAAGATTTTTTTAAAGTGACTGATTATGGTAGATGCCTTGAGACTCCATAAAGAGGTCTGATTTCCAGGGCTTAAGGTGTTGTCTGAAATAGCAGCCTTGCTGGTGCCTCACGTTAGTCCGTATCTTTTAGAGGCTTTCAGGCTCACCAGATTTTCAGAGAAACTCACTGGTGTTACTTTGTGGCAAATAACTTATAAACCTGATGTTTTGTAGCCTCTGCTGTTTCATTTCCTGTATCTAAACCCAAAATACCGATGTATTTAATTCATACAGATATATGAATTAAAATTTCTACACTCAGAACTGTCACATAGGGAAATTTTTGAGATTCTCAAGATTGAGAATCCCCGATCTTCCAAGCCCCAACTGAGAAGAAATTAAGAGGAGAAAATGAAGTGTTTTGCCCCTTCTGATGTCAAAGATAACCTTAAAGCTGTAAAACCATCAACTCCTGTCCTGCAGAGACCTCAAGCAGACACACTAAAGCAATAACAACCAAGGTGCTAATTTCAGCAATTAATCTCCAGTTCAATGTATGCTTCAAAGGATACTCATGATCATTTGAGTGTTAACACTTCCAAACAACCAGTATAAAAAGAAGTATCCGGTACCAGGTCAAACGATGTTTTAAAGGAGAATAATTAATTCAGATTGATGTTCCAGGGAACATATGCTAAAAATAAAACTGTAGCATCTGAACTGTTACAATTAAAATAATGGAAGCCCACCATCTAGGGTAAAAATGAATCTTGCATGACCAGTGACAGAAAACAGCAGTACAGCATTTGGAATCAGAATAGTTTAGAATTTAGTTCCTCCACTAAATTTCAAAAGTCACCCCACAACCACCTACAGGCTGAGGTCTCCTGTCCATAGAGATTTTTCTCCCCATCCCCTTCTGCCTTGAAGTTTTGTCTACAGCAAGTAAGGGTTTAAGAGACTTAGGATACCAGTGAACGTGAATGAGTAGTTTTACTGCAGATGTTTCTATACTGCTCAAAATATGTAGGACAGATATTGGAAACATTCAAGTTTGCAACTGGAAATTTTCAGGGCCAAAAACTTCATTCACAGTGGGACAGAATCTAGTCCTCTCACCCCTGAAGCTCTAGGTGTGGGTTAGAGGAGTGGATTCCATCCCACTGTAACAATGGAACAAGTTTGAGACCTCCTCATGAAACTGAATGTATATGGGACCATATCTCATGCATTCCAGATTCTGAGAGAGATGACTGATATGGTTGCCGAGTGAATCTTCATTGTATTTGAAAAATCATGGCTGTCTGGTGAAGTCCACAGTGACTGGAAAAAGGGAAATGTTACTCTAATTTTAAAGAAAGGGAGTAACTTTCTGGTGCCTGGGAAGATCATGGAGCAGATCCTCCTGGTTACCATGTTAAGGCACATATGAGATAAAGAGGTGATCCAAGACAGCCAGAATGGCTTCACCAAGGGCACATCTTGTCTGACCAAATGGTGTCCTTCTATGATGGAGTGATAGCATCAGTGGACAGGAGAAGGACAACAGATTCCATCTACCTGGATTTCTGCAAGTCCTTTGACATGGTTCCTCACCAATCTTCTCTCTAAATTGAAGAGGTATGGATTGAAAGATGGACTGTTTGATGAGTTAAGAACTGATTGGCTATTTGCAGCCTAAGGGTAGTGATCAGTGGTTCTGCGTCAGGGTGTAGACCAGTCACAAGCAATGCTCCCAAAGGGTTGGTCTTGGGACCAATGAAATAACAACTATGCAAGCAATAAGCCCAATTCAGTTCTAAATCAAAAGGCAACAGAGGTGACCCTGTTTTGTTTAGCTTTAAGACAAAGTACTCATATGAGCCCCCATGTCACAGACGAGAAGGACTAACTTAAAAGCTGGAAGATCTAAGCCAATAGTTTTAGTCATTACAGTATTCACTGCCTTTGGGTGGGCAAGTAGGAAGCAAAATTTTCCAACTTCTAGGCATTTTCCGTTGACTGCTGTTATGGAAAAGTTGCCTCTGTTCAGGATATTTATGGACTGTCTCAACTATCATATTTGTTAACACCAGGATAGCAACACTTGATGATAAGAGATGGTCATGATCCATTGATCAGGAGCATGAATAACTATGAAGAGAAACCTCAAGAAAACACATGAATAAGTTTGCAGTAGTCAGTACGTCATAAAGCTGATAGGAAATACGTTTGACAGGTGTCACTGTCTTCCTCTGGCACGACACGTAAAAATGCCATGTTAGTTCTACTTCACTTGTACTCCATCCTGAGGAATGTAGTATGTAGTATGAAAGTATGAAGTACAAAATAACTTTATCTTTTTAAGATTGGTCATTCAGCACTTTTTTATCGTGATAGCCCCCCCAAAAATATTTTTAATATGTGAGGATTTCTTTCCACCTTAGATATATGCTTGTTCTGCCCAAGTCTCTATATCAGGATTTCTGAATATTCCATGTAAGTAATACTCAGGCAAAGAGGTCAACCTTGGACTTCCAGAACAAGAAATTTTTAATTTCTTGGAAATACGTTAAGTTGTATATGTATATACAGTATAGGACATTGCTGAGTCTCAGCTGGCTGACAGCTCCAAGCTGGCTGGTCAGTTGAAGCTGCAGTTGGCTCCATTCCCAGGAAGAGTGGAAGAGACTGTGAAAGTAAAGATCTGTTGGTTCCATCAGAAATAACCACAGCTGAAAGTTCTTTGCAGGCTACTCATGAAAGACTGTGGGACTCTAATGGCTGAAATACTACATGTAGAGAAACTCTGTCCTAAAATGAAATGCTACCTGATTTCCATAAAAGGCTTTCCATGTTACATAGCTCCTATCCTACTGCCTTAGCTGAAATATCATCTGTGCAGAGATAGTTTTCTTTGCTCCTGTAGATGCTATGCCTATACAAGGTGTTATGTTTCCTCCTCATCACAATTGAAGGACCCCTGTCTCTTAGTGTAAAAACAGCGATGATCTCTGTGGGAGATTCAGGTAGATGCTGGCATTTGAAGGGCTTCACTTCAGCTTCCTGAAGTGACACAGCCCCTCTTCCATGAGAGGCTGAAAGCAGAGAAGAGTTGCTCTTACCTATCTTTGAGTTCCACACAAGAATCCACATTATAAAGGGAGCAATATTCAGGCTAAGTTCAGTCCTATTGTTTTGCTGCACACAGCTACAACTGTGCTTTACACACACAGGCAAGATGTACTTGGTACATACTGCATGGGTAGTCTGTGGTTCTGCAACCTTTCCACAACTGGAGGCAGAGCCTGTCCCAGCTGAATGCCTGTGTCTCCTAGGCAGACAGGAGATTGCTGCCTCCTAGCACAACCTCTTGTTCGTCACTGGTCAGTGAAAGGGAGCAGCTTTGCTTCCTTTTCTAGGTCACAGAACTGAGATCAATGCATAAAGAAGAGAATTAAGGCTGCATCAATTGTACAACATATAATGCAAACAAAGTTGGGAGCAGACAAGGTATATACCCTCTTACTTTTGTCAAATTACCTATCTATTCCTCTGTCTGGCCATGCCCTCATTGTTTTAAAAGCACAGAATTGAACTGATTATCAAAAATATTCAGTTGAGATCTGCAGAGGCACCTATCTGAATTCAAGATATTCACCCTTCTCTTCTCTCATCTTCATTTTCTATGTCATATTTTGTCTTCCTCCTTCCCTCCCAGTCAGCATTTTTGCAGTTTATATCATACTCAACTCTGGCATTTCAGCAATCCACTTGGAAGTTGCTGCTAAAGGCTAAACTTTATTCTCTCATGCAAGTTTTTTGTTCTACACTTGAGCAGGCATTTCTTGGAAGGGCAAGTACTCACAGAACTATAGCACACGGCAATCATACTACATGTCCAGATGGTATGTAAATATTAATATTCACACAGCTTTTGTATGCACTGAAGATTACAAGATAATTAAGGGCTATATAACCACATAACTCAGTTTATAATGTGTATGACAGTTATAGGACCAAATTCTGTCATTCTTCCAGGCCTGACTCTTTGGAATCTACTTTTTCCTTTGTTTATGAGGAATTAATCATTTAGAGCCTGCTCCAAAAAGCTCTGGAGTCAATACAAATCTTCCATTGACTGCACCAGGTTTTGGTGTAGATTTCGAAGTAAACGCCCTCAGATCTTTTGAAGCCCCGATTTAAGGCACATTACAAACACCTGCTCATCTTCACTTTTTCCCCAGGTACCAAGGTTGATAACACTTGAATCCTTTCAGCTTGCACAATTACTGAGTTTGTCAAACCACTACACAGAATCACAGCATCACAGAATATTAGGGGTTAGAAGGGACCTCTGTAGATCATCTCATCCAACTCCTCTGCAAAAGCAGGTTCCCTACAGTAGGTTGCACTGTCCAGTTGGATTTGGAATATCTCCAGAGAAGAAAACTGCACAACCTCTCTTGTGGCGGCTTCTTCCATTCTCTGTAAATCAGTGTTAAAGAAGTTTTTCCCCATGTTCTGATGGAACTTCCTGTGTTCCACTTTGTGCCCATTGCCCCTTGTTCTATCACTGCACATCACTGAGAAGAGTCTGGCCCTATCCACTTGATTCCCACATATTAGATATTTGTAAACAGTGATGAGATCACCTCTCAGCCCCACATCTGAACAGCCCCACATCTCTCAGCCCTTCCACATATGGGAAATGCTCCTGATCATCTTTGTTGACTTCTGCTGGACTCTCTCTAGCAGTTACCTGTCTTTCTTGAACTGAGGAGCCCAGAACTGGACACAGTACTCCAGCTGTGGCCTCACCAGGGAAGAGCAAGGAGGAGAATAACCTTTCTTGACTTGCTGGTTGCAGTCTGTTTAATGCATCCCAGAATATCACTGGCCTTGGCCATGAGGGCACACTGCTGGCTTATGGCCAACCAGAACATCCAGGTCCTTCTCCACAGAGCTCCTGTACAGCAGATCAACCCCTAACCCCTAACCTCTGCTGGTGCAAGCAGTTATTCCTCCCCAGATGTAGCATTCTGAACTTGCCCTTGTTGAACCTTGCTAACAAACTCTCCATCTTGCCCAGTCTTGCTGAATGGCAGCACAACCTTCTGATGTGTCAGCCACTCCTTCCAGCTTTTTATCATCAGCAAGCTTGCTGAGGGTGCATTTAACCACCTGAATATAAACTATGGTAGATTCAAAGCTTATTTCTCTGTGTGAGCTGTTTACAGCTACACTCTGCTTTTTACAGTTTTATTCCTTTGACTGCTTTGCTAATAGCTATGGATGGTAGCAAATATTGCAAGTAAGAGATGTCAATGGACAGATTTTACAGCGCTTTTAGGTGCCGTAAGAGTTGTTCACAGACTCAACAGACTGTCTCCTTTTCTAAAACATGGTTGTGTTTTAAACCTGAAGAAAGCTGACTGGTAAACAGGAAGCAACAAATAATTAATGCTCCAGTTCTTACTGCATGATCTTTTTCCTATCAGAACAGTCTTTAGTTAACAATTTTCACAGATGGGCATTTCAGAGAAGTTCACAAATAGGTGAAGTTAAATGGCATTACTCTGCTTGAACAAGGAAATAATAAATATATAATAAATATATATATTATAACACAACTATATATTTTTATATATAATATGTATAATAAAAATATAATAAATAATATTTTACAGCATTCTCTCCAAACACAAAGAATCCTCTTACAACAATTTTTGATTGCATTTTCTGCACACAGGTTCAGTGAAAAACAGAAATCTTACAACAAGTTGTTTGTCCAGAGGAGGGCCATGAAGATGATTCAAGGTCTGGAGCACCTCTCTTATGAAAACAGGCTTAAGGAGCTGGATGTGTTCAGTGTGGAGAAGAGAAGGCTGTGGGGAGACACCATTGTGGCCTTCTGATATTCGAAGGGAGATTATAAACAGGAGAAAGATCAACTTTATACATGGGTAGATAATGACAGGACAAGGGAGGATGATTTTAAACTAAACGGGAAGATTTGGATTAGATGTCAGGGGAAGTTTTTCACTGAGGGAGTAGTGAAGTGCTAGAACAGGTTGCCCAGAGAGGTTGTGGAATGTCCCATCTCTGGAGGTGTGCAGAGCCAGGTTGGATGGGATCCTGGGCATCCTGGTCTGGAGTTTGACCTAGTGGCTGGCAGCCCTGCCTTCAAGCAGAGAGGTTGGAAGTTGATGATCCCTTCCAACCTGAGCCATTCTATGATTCTACAATCCTATGAAGTGAGTTTCTCAGGGAAATATATACACTTTAGGTGTTTATTATTCCAGTACATTCTGAAGTTTTCTCCACCTCTCATTGTTGTATGCTATCTTGCTGGAAGACTGGATCTAAACAGATCTTATTTAAAGCCACTATTTCATGATCAGGTTATCCCATGGTATGCACAAGACAGAAACTCATAAAGCAGTATCTAAAATAGTCCACATTTTGCAACAATTCATTAAATTGTCTATTGTTTCATATATGTTTCCACATATGCTCCCATGTCCTGCAGACTGTGTTTTCACAATTGACTTACAGCACCCCACCAGTTTATTCTCCACACCCTCTCCTGCTCCTCTTTGCTCATTTGTGTACCCAACAGAACAAAGCATCTTATGTTTTGGGCAAAAGTTTTTCAGCAAATAATTACAAAGCTATAGCTAGTTTGTAAAGTAATTGGAATTACATTTTTAAATACATATCTTAAAAGCTTACTTTGTAGTGCTAGATCATTTGTGAAGTGTTAGATCATTTGTGAAGTGATGTATTGTGAAGTTTTTCTCTTACTTCCTGGCTTAGACAAATTTGTATGTTTCCCTGTAGGATGGATTTTAAAACATTGCTATTGACTACAAATTAATAACTGCCTTTTTGCTGCTATTTTAACAGGCAACCAACATGTCATTCAGTCACACAAGTGCTCACAAACAGCAGTTTCCCATTTATTCCTGAAAAAACCACACAAAGGAGGCTAAACTGAATTTGAGCTTTGATGTTGACATTTTTTTGTTACACAAAAAGACTTACTGTTATTAATTTCCACCTCTGCATTTTCATTTTCGTGTAAGTGATTATGATTCAATTTCACAATTATGAACAGTTCAAAGATAATAAAGAAGTGATAGAAAATAACCTCCACGCTCTCACCAAAGGGTACTCTTTCCTGAAGCCTTTTGTCTATGCAATCAGTAAAAAACAGGAGGTAGCCATGGGCTGCAAAATTCCTGCTGGACTCCCACCAATGCATGGAGCTCTCTGGAGTCTGCAAGCTACCTGTCTCTCTGAAAAGAGCAACTACTAAGTTTAAAATAGATGCCTATTCTCAGTCTAAAAGTTAGGCTCCAGCCATAGATGAGATTGTTCTGTGCTGTCACAAAAATTATTCTCCCATAACTACCTAATGAGTCACAGTGTGTTATCAGATCATATCTACAAACATCTGTAAATGAGTAACTGAAGTCAGTCAGTGCTATCAGCTGTAGAACAAACTCTTACTTCAACTGCAAGAGATTCCATGTTTAAAGCTAACTGCAAGGAACTTGCACTTTGGGAAAGGAGCTGTACCTTTTCAAGCATATAAGGGATGTCCAACTTTTTAATGAACTATCAGGACATATGGCAAAGAATAATGCAAGAGTGAGATCTGGACAAGGAAGCATTCAGGGACATTTTCACCAATTCCATACTCAAATAATGTAGTCCCTCCCAGAATAGACATGAGAGCAATAAGCCAACCAAAATGTTTTTTTATATTTACTTCTTGCTATATTTATCTTTATGGGGGGAATTCAACAAACAGAAAAGCTATTCCATTGTACTGTGGATCAGGATAGTGATGAAGAAATGCCATAAATATCCCTTTTGATTGCTTTTATAATATTCCCAGCATCTGATGGAGCAAGACATAATGATCTAATGCTCTGTTCTAAAAGGGCTTCAGTGACTATTGTGTGTTCTTTAAGCATATGTGCAAGATCATTGCAGAATCATTTGCTGACATCCAAGAACAAGAGAAGCTTTCTATTTTTATCAACTCTCAGACCCTTTATGATATACTATATATATTATTAAACTTTATTATAACAATATCTCTGTATCTGAGTCAGCCTTATATGTTGAGATGCTCTTAATAAGTTAACTGAATATTATCTGTCTTCAAATGGACCCTATCACTCTTGAAGAACCTAGAAATGGACCTTATTTGACAGATAAAAGATTGATTTCTAACCTGAGTAAACGTGAACATTAGATTGCCTTTTGAGGATTAGATGTTAGAAGCTCTCAGAGCCTTTTTTTCTCCCATGCTGCTGATTTTTCCTGTGCTGGATCTCAGTCACGAGCTAGACACCAGCATTTCTGATACATTTCATGGGTCTAAATCAAGTGCATTTATCAGTGTACAGGTTGGCAAGAAATGCGGCGGCACAGTGAGTGGAAACTGCTAGCACAGAAACATGTGCACTGCCACCTCTGCTGCCACATTCAGAACTAAGGCTGTAGCACTGGTCTGAGGAGAACAAAACCCATGGAGGACACGTGAGAAAGCTGCTTTTGCTTGAGAGTGAGGGGAATAAGGATAATGAAAGGATGGCTTCCACAGAGAGCAGATCAGCCAGGGCTGTTCTGGCCCTGAAGAGCATTCCCTCAGCTGCCAATACAAAAGGCAGTAAAAATTCTGATGAGGATTTGGGGCACTAACAAGTCAGCCAAAACCTAAATGATCCTGACAGATATGAGTTTTCTGTGAGTAGATTAAGCATGCTCTTTCCTTCATTTCTTCACCTACCTCTTCTATAAACATTTGTAACTGCCTTCCATATATTGGATGCTGTAAGTACTTCTGCTGGCAATCTTCCCAAAACTCTCATTTAATTTAAACCAGGCTAAGGTAGCTGGGTAAGATCAAAATGTTTTCATCAAGACTATGGTGAATTTATAATCTTGAATACAGTGAAATCATATCAAGTACTCAGCTCCCCGTCACCACACTCCAAGACAGCTAAAGGGAGAAGGACCTGCCATTAGGAAGCTGCATGGACTAGTTCAAGGTCTGGCACTACTGGGAGAGAGAAGCAATCCTGCAGCCACAGCTTTCTCTGGCATGCAGCAAAGTATTCAGAAGCAGACTTGAACACCAGGATTCTCATAGCAGTATAGGAGATATTTCTAAGGGGAAAGAACTTTTATTCTCCACACCTGAGAAACTTGCCAAGCTTTCCAAGTTTCAAAAGTGATACATATTCTTTTTCCTGAAAAACCAACCCTGGAAATTTTGAACGTAGCTTTAGAAAGCCTGGTAAAAGTTTTGAGTGTGCAAAACCTGTGATGTACAACCCAGACACAAAATCAAGCCAGTGTTGTGTCAGAGTGGCTTGACACACATTTTAGTTCTACACTTTTTCAGTTAAGATTTTCAAACGAGGATTTCAGGTTCCAAAAAGCAGCTGTTTACACAGTTGTTTAGTCGGTACATTGGATTCATGTGGTCTCAACTCAATACACCACCACCTTTCGTCCTGAGCCCCACCCTGTGCCAGAAGCCATCTCTGGGTAGAAGCAGCAGCTGGTTAAGAGTGCAGAGGAACAGTAAGTGAATGTTAAGGGAATTATCCTATGGAAAAATTAGTAACAAAAGCAGCAAAATCCTTTGACAACAGAGTTGGGTTTTGATGTGTGTTTAAGAGAGCAAGCTCAAGCTCCATCTACGGTTGGATTCCCAAGACATTTTCCAAATGCAAACAATGGTTATTTTTACTTACCATCTCCAGTTTGCCTTAAGAACTAGCGGAGAAGAGGCTTTGTGCAAGGTGTTGCACCAAAGGAAAAGCAGACTGACCCCACTGAAGGAATTTACAGTTCAGAGACCCAAGTGTTGGAAATATGTAAGACAACATATGCAAAACAATAATTCCTTGGCACTGGCAAGGGAGACTGGCTAGAACTTTTAGCAGAGGTAACGGAGTTAACTGCCATACATGGAGGAAGGCAAAGGGATATAAGTAATAGAGAGATAGAGAAGATGAACAAAAGAGAATGGGAACAGCTGACTAGAACAGGTTAGCTGGAGCCTAGGCAAAATTCCAGAGAGCCTTCTGGATGCTAGAAGTCCTGGGCTGGGGCTGGCTGCAGTCTCTGGCCCACTCATTTTTGTGTTTCCTTGAGGGCTGTGCAGAGGATCTGGGAGATGAGGCATCTGGGCAGGGTCCTCCCCTACACACTTCTGGGTTCAGAAGGTTGCTGGCAAACCCCTTCTTGCTCCTTTCCCTCCCTGCAGCAGGCCTGGTTTTGGCTGCCTTCACAGCTGCAGCTGTTCCTACCAGCTGGAATCAACCGTCCTGGCCCTGTTCCAGCTCAAAAGCAATTACATTCTTGCAAGTGGATATTGCAACTTCCTGTCCTAAACAATCATGTACTGTTCCTTTGCAAACTTAACCAGCTGCTGCCTTCTACCAAGAGATGTCTGCCGGCACAGGGTGGAGCCAGGGAAGAAAGCTGGTGGTGTATTGAATCAAGGTCTCTCTCTCCTGTGTAGGTTCCTCTGAATTGCAGTGAGGTCAGAGTGCTTCCTGCCAAGTGCCTGCAGAAAGTGCTCAGTGCTCAAGCTCTGTTAGAGTGATGAAGACAAGCATCATCTGGGCTAGACTGCAGTAGTAGAGTGCGTTTTCTTGGCCCTAACCTTCCAGAGGAAATCTTCCTCTGTGCCTCAGCTTCATGAAACAAAGCATCTTCAACAGCTGATGCAAGAACTTCCTTGCCTTTGCCAAGCATTTAAAACCAGAGCGTGGCCCATAACACCTGGAAAAGACTTTTGTAAAACAACTTAGTTGAAAAGGTGCTTGAGGCATCCAAATGATTAAGTAGGATTACTAGTCCCAGACTAACATATGTAGTTTCCTGCAGTTACTCTTCTAAAAATGTTCCTCTTAATCTCTAGCTTCTATATCATATGTGCATGAGAAAAAGAGCAGATATATACATATACCAGAGAAGAATCAGCATCTGTCAAAGTGCAGCTCAGGCATATTATTACCTTTTAACTTTGCTGTGCAAGTAGTATTGATCTGAAGCTATTGCAAGACTTTTTATTTCTGTAAATTTTCCCGCCTCCAATTTCTTCAGAGGCATTGATTAATTAAGCTCATTCTCCTAAGAAGAGTGTATGTACACATTAACACACACAGCACAGAGAGAGGCAATGTACTCTGGTCTAGCTAACACATAAGGAAGTTGGGAGCCTGTTCCCAGGTCAGAGACCTCAATGTCTGCTAGAGGTGTCAGGAGAGTTTTGGGGATAGCAAGTCTTGCTCAGAGAGGCACCATCTCTTCCAACAGAGTAGACCCACATCAGTATGTCAGGAGAGTTAAACCACTTGCTTCGTCTGAGACTATTTGAGTAAACATCTGTGGAGCGGTGGAGCTTTCAAATATTGCTGATATTTACCTCCTCAGTTCCTAAAGCCTAGACCTTGCTGTCTGTAATACCTCCAGCCTGGGGAATTACCTGGGAATTATATCTACCCCCACGTATCTGAGACAAAACTGCAAAGCAAATTAAGAGTTGCACTGAAATCTCTATGGCATTAACTATTTGAACATAGGTCCTTTGCAGCTTGAGGAAACAACCCATCATTTTGCCTTCACTTTTGTATCACCTCTGCTTGTCAAACACTGTTGAACACCTTGACATTTTACATAAGTACATAATGCATTTTGCCTTAATGGGAATACCAATTATACCATTAACAGAGATGCCCCTTAGCATGACTGAAAAAGCCCAGTAGAATTTTGTGAAGAAGTGGCAACAACGCCAAGTGATATATTGATAAAAGATATATTTTACAAAAACATGGATTTTAAATTTTAAGCTGACATTCAAGCAGACTTTCCACCTAGTGTTTGAGATTTGTGACAGGCTATTTTGGCTGAGGGCCAGGCAGTCCTAGATACGATGGAAACACAAATATTTAAGTGCAAACAGATAGATTTTCAGTTTTGTTTGTTTGTTTGTTTTTAACATATTCTCTTCAGGTGCTACAAATTCTGCTACAGTTGCAGCTATAGTAGGATATTTTTCCTCCAAAGTAAGTAGTGCACCCCATGGATTCCAAATGTGATGATATAGGAGAGCAAATAGTACTATTATGTATTGGTTTGAGTGCCATAACTTATAAAAATGATTCAAAGTGTTGTATGGTATGGAAAAGGATGCATAAATCATAGCAACGTATACACTAGGTATAGTGTACTCCCAGCTTATGCTGAGTGCCATCTTATTACATATGGGAGTACTAGAAAGCATCGCATAGAACTTGACTTAATAACTATGGTATCAATAACTGCCTATACGTGCCTGTTGCTCTTGAATACTATGCACTGTACAAACGTACTCCATCACCCTGTTACCTCACTTGCATGATACTATATAGGCAATGCTGATGTGGGAATGAAGCAGGGCTACTTAGAAGAAACTATAAACAAGGATGTTTTACTGAGTTTCTACAGGAAATCACAACACACGGGTCTAATCTGGGGTTCTGTTTTTTCTCTTTTTTTGTTCTCATGTAATTGCTGACTCCAGTTTCTTCCTCTGATAGTTTTGTACTAGGTGATTTTCAGTCTGTTTCCCACATGAAAACCTTTCACTTGTCCCTTCATTGGGCAACTTTTGTCCTTCCTCTAGCTCTCTTAATAGGCTATGAAAACAGTCATCTTGTTCCAACAGACATTCTCACTGCATAAAGTGGAAACAGTTTCTTGCACTACTGAGCCAAAGAGTGGATCTCTGAGAGTTTGCACTGACCCTAGTCTAATAGATAACTGGACCTAAGCCAAGGCTGAGGAAATAATATCATATAAAAACTACTAAATATGGACCCAATCCTGCCAGCTGGGCCACAAGGAGAGATGAAGCCATTTGTTTGATTCTCCTGGTAGATAGATGAACTCTGATCCAAAATGTGGCCACTGAGCTGCACATGGTCATCACTGGCTCATCAGTGCCCTTAGGCAGTGCCTCAACCTATCTGAAATATTATATTTATATATATATATATATATATATATATATATATAAACTTTTAATTTTAAATATGTGTGTGTATATATATATTTAGATTGATTAATTTATTTTTTATGTTTAATTCTATTGGGAGAATTAAATCACACACTAAAGAGAATGTCCTACACATATCCCATTGTTGGCTTCACACTCTTACACCACTTTCAACACTTAACAATATCATCCACACTCTGATGTTCAATCTCCTCTCAATCCTCCCAGCCTCCCTTCTCAAATAAATTGAGAATTTTTTTGTCTCATTTCCATCATTTGAATAATACACTTCCTCTCTTAATCTCATGTCCATTTTCTTTTAGCTAGTTTTCTCAGAGCTTGAGTCTAACCTATTACACAACATGAATAAATGGCAATTTGGATTTGAAGTAACTAAATTGCAATATTAAATTTCAAACTGAAATGAAGTGACACCACAGTAACAAACAAACAAACAAAAAATCATGGACACAAAATGTGGAATAGAGAATTCCAAAGGGATCCTTAGATTTGGAAGTCCTGCAAACCAAAGAAAAATATTTAGCATGTAATTATAAAAGTGAAGACAATTGCCACAGCTATGGAAGAATGTCTTCTTCTTACCATTACCTGCACCTTCCCTGTCTCTTCTACTTCACTGTAAAGTTCACATGGGCTGAAAAACTTTTAATTTGTTTTTGCACTTGCACATTAATTACACTAGCTTTATTGGTTGCTATGTATATTATTTCTTGGAAAATCTATTTATCTTTATTAATTGTCCTTTAGTAAAAAATAGATGTTGTTGATTAACAGTTTTAAAAGATATCTGATTTTTTTTTAATTTCTTCTTATTGAGTGTGGAAGTACTCTTCAAAATGTGGCCCACTTTGTTGATAAGGGCCTGCTACAACATACCAAGCTTTCAGTTGAATAGAAAAGAAATTAATGAGACTGTGAGCTTGCCTAATTTAGAGAGATGCTTTCTTCCTGTCTACTATTGAAAGACATTTTATTTTCTCTTCAAAATCTGATGAGGAAAAAAGAAAGTTCAGGACATGACATTTTCCAGGGTAATGCAGCTGTGTTAAATCTATTAAACAGCAGCTAAGACCACTAAACCTCACCATAAATCAATAAAGAACATACAATGGTAAAAGAGAGTTTTATAGCCATTGCTTTTACTTTGGACTGCAAGTTTACAGCTTTTCAAAGTGAGACGCTTTGCTCCAAAGTCGTTATTTTTCTGTCATTTTATGTACCAAATATAAATGCTGGATGCTCCCTTCCTATCTCAAGCCACCATCACATGCACTTTCCCTGTTGCTGCAGCTGAAGAACTAGATTGCTTTTAATTCATACCTCCTGTAGAATCAGAGTGAGGACAAGTGAGTATCGTTTGTTGACACGTTATCTTCAGTCCACTGCAGGGCAGTGAAGTCCTACTCTACTTTCCCCAATAAAGCCAGCTTCTGATGGCTTTGTTGTTTTTGTACCATTTTTAATCCATTTAGATTTATGTAAAAGGTGTGGCTGACTGACAAAGTGAGACGTGGTCACATGATTTTCTAATCACACTAATTTTTCTCCCTTCACCTGTCACATTTAGAATGGGAGAGGCTGATGTTCTCTGTGTGGCCAGTGCAATCAAAGATTAACACATAGCCAGATGGAGGCTTTACAGGATAATGCCCCCAAATAGATCAGGGAACCTTCCACAGAATCACAGAATAGTTCAGGCTGGAAGGGACCTCTGGAGGTCACCTAGTCCAACCCTCTGCTCCAAGCAGGGCCAACTTCAAATATAGATCAGATTTCTCAGGGTGTTCCAGTCTCAAAATGGGATGGTCTCTGACAGCAAGCAAGAGTGGCGTTTCCCAGAACAATCACCAAATATAGCAACTTCCCAGTAAATCAGCTACAGAACAAACAGGTTTAATTCCAGCCACCATACTGTCACTGTTAGGTATGTCAATGGAAGAGGTTACATTAAACTGCCCTAAATACCTGTCTTCACCTCGCCTCATACCTATAAGAAGAGGAACAGCCAGCTCAACTGGATAGTGGCTATAGACAATAGAGATAAATAGTTTAGTGCCTTAAAGTTACATAATATTCATATGTCACCTTCAATTTATCCCATCTCTGAGATATTCAGCCAGCCTTTCTTCTCTGCAACCAAATATCCCCTTTGTACCAGTGATGAACACAGCCGACACATTAGTTAATCAGTCAATGATATTTTCTGCTGCAGCTTTTTTTGCATATAGGAAAACAAAGTGAAAGCCTATTCAGAAGCAAATGTATTTGACAATGTCTGCAGCATTTGAGGCATCAGGATTTGTTGATACAGCTGTGATTCCCTTAAGGCAAGTAATTCCGGCTGGCAGTAGCACATTTTTGTGAAATCATGACGGCTTCCAAACCATGCAGCATTTCGAGCCACCAGTTTACAGAGCTCTTTCCCATAACTATACCTAAGTAGCGTTTAGATAAAAGGAGGAGTAATTAGGAAAACTGTAGGGAAAAAATAAAACACTAATAATATCATCACAATGGTAGGAAGGATTGATAAAATAGGAAAGAAGTTCAAAGGAAAATATTTTTCTCAAAAAGGCATGCTTTTCACTCAGGCCTTTTCTTTGTTTGTTTGTTTTGTTTTTTGTTTTTTGTTGTTGTTGTTGTTGTTTTGGTTTTTTTACATTTTTGAAGAGAGGAGGAGGAAATTTTACATCATCCAAAAGGGAAAAAATAAAACATGAAATTGCGATCCAGTCGATTTGCAGGCTTTCAGCACTGCAGACTAGGAAAGCTAGCCCTTTACTTTCAAACAGCAGTAAGAAAAAAAAAGCATGGATATTTATGTCCCTAATCTTCAGAAAAAGCTTAGAATTTATCTTTGTACACATGAAAATAAACCTGGAAGAAACTTAAATCAGGATGATGACCTGAAAAAAGAGAAATGCTCGACCAGGTGCCAATTAATATTATTGATGGGGAAATTAGTATTTGTTTCCTTTGAATTATCCTGCTGGTATTACTCTTGTAACCACTACAGTACAAGGTTTTTTATACAGATTGTCAGCACTGTTCACTAAATCCACATATAAAGCCCAGACCAGAGACACTTGCATCCTAATTCTACTTTTATTATTCTCAATAAAATTCAGTCTTTGAAAACCATAAAGGATCAGTGATGCTAACAAATATATTTCCCAGCTCTTTTACACATAATGACTAGTGCACAGATAAAGCAGTTAGAAAACTGAAAACAGTTCAATTGTATACAAATCAGTGATGGCCAACACTGTATCCATCTCTGAATCCCTGGGAGCAGTAAGGCAGTCTTCAGTTTCCTGCAGGCATCTGCCCATGCCCCTTCTCCCGCTATGATGCCAAGGTAATTTAGAGACCCTACTCAGTGATCTGGAATTGCCTCACAAGGAGGTGGGATACTTCTCCTTCATCTCAAAGACATGGGATCACATCAAGAAAACTTTTCTGTTCCCAGGGTACTCTAACCTAGAAGGCTTCCTCTTGCACAGTAGTGTTGTGCTGGGTCTTTGTGGGGCAAGGGGAGCATCTTGACCCTGATCGGAAGTTGGCAGGCAGGAGGGGAGGGCAGCTCAGGTAAGGCAGGAGACAGGAAGAGCGACGGACGGCACAAAGCCAGGCCATGCCAGGCTGCTTACGGCAGCCCAAGGCAGGAGTCAAAAGAGCATTCAAGGTAATATCAGCAGCTCATTAGTTTGATGTTTTTGATCATGAATGCTATTTGGATCTGAGTGCTCAAGCGGTATTGGTAGATCAGCCACTACAAAGAAACTCTCCAGGCAGCATGGAGAATTTAGATGCACAGATCCCATGAACTTCAATGAGAATGATGCATCTGTCTCCTGCGGTAGCTTTGAAGCTCTCGGCCAAAAGTATTCTTAGCCCTACTGTCATGCATGTCCCCAAAGAGACAAAAAAAGAAGGTGTGAGCATATGAGACTGAGAGCGGACGTGGTTGAGGAAGTGAGAGACCAACTAGAGCCTGATCTGGGAACCCTGCAGAGACGGATCATGTCCCGCAGGCTTTATATTATCAACACTTATTTGGAGGCAAAGGACAGGCTTTTTTCTCTTGGCAGAACTAGGAAGCCAGTCCAACTTGCTGGCTGCTGACACTGAGATTACTTTCATTGGCATCCCCAAACCATTAATCTTACCTCAGGTATCACTACTTGACTCTGCAGACCCATAAAGCAGAAGACATAAGATGGAAAAATGACACAAGGCAGAGAAAATGACACAAAGATATGGAGGAGAGAACACTATGTAAGATCTGAATTTGCAAATATTCCAAATCAAGTCTTTATTTATGAATTGTATTTTCTGAACACTGTTTTGATGTGAAAAGTGAGTAAGACATCTCCTATACCATTGAAAACAAGTTCTTTGCATCAGTGCAGCTCATCATGAATGTGTACCTTTACTTTGCACTAGCACACACCCAGCAAACAAACTGCACAAGTAGCACAATACTTATCTCCATCTTCTAGTTCAGAAGGTCTATATCTAGAAAATAGTGGCTAAAGCATATTAATATTAAGCTTTTTTACAGAATTCCATAGACCCTTGAATTCTTTATTCTGTGGATTAAAAAAAAAACTGTGTAGAAAAATGTGCTCCAAAAACTGATTGACAAAATTGTATGTGACTCCTTTCCTATCCTCGATGAAGAGCTTAGCCCAAACTCTCTGTGCTGAAAGATGACACATGAGGAGCAGCTCCTGTGCTTTGGAACAACGCACTGTGCCTGGTAAGTAAAGCACTTGGAGAGGAGACAAGAATTAAAGTATCTTAGATGTAGTTTAAGTAGGCCCTGGAAATAAGACAGATGGTTGAAAGTTTGGTAAAAATTCAAGGTCAGTAGTCTTATATACAAAAAAATTAACTAACAATTTCTGTTCTTATCTCCATTGAACATCAGAGAGCAGAGTGCCAGTCCATAGCCTAAACTCAACCCTGTACAATGCTGCTATTGTATACCCTCTACTGACTGTATATCCTTTGCTGACTGCAACACCCCTTAGAGACTGACATTTTGAAGATATATTTTCATGTTGCTATTGTATTTTCCACAAATCCTGGAAGTCAAATAACTCTTGGAATAACAGAGGAGATATTAGATTGCTTACTAGAGTTGATATTCATTTTCATTATTTGTTCCTATAAATAGAGATGATCTTTTTTTTTGGAACACACTCTCGTGTAGAGCAATACCTCTTCCTCAGATGGCATCAAGACACAAAACAAGTTTAAAACTCTCTTTACTCCACCTCCTTTCAAAGCTGCACTCAATATAGACACAGTAGTTGCAAGAACACTCACACTGCAATCTATAAGCCTCTACAAATCTTAACTTCAGATGTGTAAACTTTAAACCCTTAGATTTCCATTCCACTTGAAAAGCTGTTTTTACATATTAGGTGGCCCAAGACTTTCATCTCCCTTCTCATCTTCCAAAATTAAATGTAGGATTAATAGACACACAAAAGGTGCTCTGCAGCCCCTAATGTTCAAAGAACTGCTAATTTTAACAATTCAATTAATGACAGTGATGATATGCATTTGTAACAAATTAAATGAATATGAGTTTTCTTTTTTATGGCGCTCAATTCTTCAGATTTTTAACATAGCCTATTTTCAGAATAGCAGTGTAAATTCTTATCTGTGTAAATTTACTTCTTCAGTACCACAAACCGTTCTAAAATCATAAATTAGATCCTAACATCAGAATTATATCAATGAACTTTGAGCTCAGTTTTGAGCCTTAGAATACCATTTCCAAGATAGCTTTCCTATTCACACACAACATAAACTTACTTTTAGAACACTTACGTTTTACAAAGGCTGCTCTGAAAGTAATGCCTCCTGTTTCATTATGTAGGCCGACAACATCAAAGGCAAATGTTGGTGGTATAACAGTAGAGGCTGAGCCTTTCCACCAATAATCTGTTTCATTTTGTTGCTGTGTGACAGATGGCAGCAGAGGGACAGTCTCACAGAATGGCATCTGATGTGAAAATGAGTACGAAAGAAGAGGCGTGTCACTGAATTCCTTCACGCTGATAAAATGGCACCCGTTGACATTCATTGACACTTGCTGAACATTTATGGGGACCAAACAGTGGATATCAGCACAGTGAGTGGTTGGTGATGCTGTTTAACCATGGTGACAGCAACAGGGGGTCACCTCTGCCAGTGCAGGTTTTACAAACGTGTCTTGTTAACGGCTGCTGAAAATACATAGCAGATGGTGGTGGCTGTGTTGAAAAACAGTGTTCTGTATCTGAGAGTTTACCCTTTCAAATAGTGTTATTTTGCTCTTTGTATCTGTTGCAATTTTCATGGAAATAAATATGATGCATTACTTTCAGAGTGACCTACATAATCCTTTGCAAGCCTGGCTCCAGAAACTCTGGTTTTATGAAAAACAGATGATGCCCAGAATTAAATCTAAGGTGAATGAACTGCCAGAGAGTTACCTTCTACAAACAGAACTGTTTTTTTAATAGCATGATAGAGTCTGAAACAAAGGTAATGAAAAATGAGAAGTAAATCCGGTTTGACAAGATTCTTTTGACTGTGCATTCTTTGGAGTAAAGACTGGCTCTTGCTCTGCAACATTTGACACTGAGAGCCCAGGTCTCACACAGGACCATGATGTACTACAAGAGTTTCAAATGGAAACCAAAGATGGCTGAATACAAGGTTTCTATACTGCAGAAGTCCAAATACCCACTCTCTCACCAGGATTAAGGAAAGCAGACATGGAAACTAAATTCTTTCCAGACAATTGATTCAAACTGAAATGTGGTTAAATCGTTAATTGCATTAAAATATACTTAATGTTAAAAAATCCACAGGAAATACTCAGCATGCCAACCAGAAATGCAAAATAGAACAGAATATTTCCAGTGCTATTGTGAAAGAACTCTGTGGGTGTCACTACTTTGAGAAGAAAAGAAAAGGAGAGAGGAAGAATCAGCTGTATATCAGAGCTTATCTATCATGTAGTAGTTCTGCAGTTTCTCACAACAGATCAGCCCCTTTCTCTGGAATTTGCCATTAAAATGCTAGTTCCTAGAGATTACATAATGGCTCCCTCTTTTCAGTGTAGACTTCTGAAGGGTCACATATGCTTAAATAATGTCTAGTAATTTCACAGTTGCTGAAATTTAGTGACATGAACTTTTTTTGATTAATTGAGGGTATAGTAAAATTTACTGCTTGTATGATCTCTGGGAAATAAAGGCAGCTGGATTTATTCACTCTTGTTCAGTGTCCTTCAGAAGCAGATATAGCCCACCAGATCATGGGAATGTTGCAAGATTGGGATATATTATCTCACATTTAAGGGTTCCTACACCAGAGCAACTGTCTGCTGTGCCTTTAACACCTCTTGTGATCATTCTACTGAAAAACACACAGATTTAAATTCATTGATCTTCTAGGCCACAGGTGCTACTGAAGGGGATGTTCTCCATCTCAAAAGCTGTGCTCACAGGCACTGTGCTAAGCTTGGGTGAGGCCAGGGCAACCTGTGCTTGAATCATGAGGAACAGTGCCATCCCTCCCAGACTGTCATTCCCTTTGGAGGTGGAAGCAGAGCTCAGGCAGCAACAAGTTATCTTCACACAGCGGCTGCTGTACTTTTGGGCTTCAGATGGAAGACTTGTTTGATCTCATGGGTGTAGCAATTGAATTTTATAGACAACTCACATGCAAGGTAGGGCTGCAAGCCTGCCCAGTCTGATTTTTACACTCATTTTTTCCAGTAGTATGTTTCACTTACAGGAGTGGCTAGATGTATAGCCATTTAGGAAACTACGAAGTTCACTTCAGGTTTACATTTCCATTTTCATAATTTTATCAAGACAGCTCTGCACAGACAGCCATAGTCATTGCCTGTGTGAGATCCTCCAGCCAGTACACTACTCAGGCATCTTTGCAAATGAAGTTAACACACTATTTTGACAGCATTAGATAACCATGGATCATATATACTTGAGAACCTGGAATGATTTCTTCATATGCATAAGATTTTATTCAAATGAGCTTAAAAACAACTATTAAAAATAAGAGAGTAGAAGTTATAAACTATATTGTAAAATATGAAAGCAGCCTGCATCCCTAAAGCATTCTTGACTAGAAATAGGAATGAATTTGTCACTAAGATGCATCTCTTGAAGAGGAACATGCATCTTCCTCTGAAAGATTTCTAGATTTCTACCACTCCATCAGTTGTGCTTTATTCTTAAAATCTCTCTCAAGGGAAAATAAAATTTGACTTCAGGGATTTCAGGGCTGCCTTGCTGCCAGACCTGTTTAAATCATTGACCCGGCTGAGAAAACAAACTCCAAACGAATTGAGCAGTGAACAGTCCTGTGAAGGCTAGAGTTGAGAACTGCTCGCTGCTCTGCATTAACGGTGTTTGAACACTGTTTATACGTGGTGCAGGCTGGAGTGGTGACCTGAGCTTGGATGCAAGGTAGAGACAAACCTGAACTACGTATGGGCACTGGGAGCAGATAAGTAGTTAGCAGAACAGGTGACAGAGAGGGCTATTCAAAATCTAGAGCTTAGCAACCAAAGGCTTCACTCATTGCTCCAGTACAACTACAGAAGCCATAGAATTTTGGGAGGCTCCATTTGCAAACCCTACAAATTCTAACTGTAAAGCAGTTATACTCACAATCCAGGTGGCTACAAGTGTAAAATTCCACTTGATGTGCAAAACAAATGAACAAAATCACCATGTCCAAGTTTCTATACTTACAAGAGGTTTTAAGCAGTTCTCCTGCCCTCTCTGTAACCTGCGCATTCTTGGCAGTTGTGATACATTAGCATCATGCCACCATGCTAGCTGCAGAAAACACATTTTAGAGAGCGGACGAGAACTGGTGGAAGGTGGGAATGAACAAAAAGATCTTAACTGGGCAAAGTTGGGATGAGACTACCTTTTGGTCCTGGTATCTGTACTAACAGGTTAAGGCTTACCAAAAAAAAAAAAAAAAGTGCCAGTATTTACTGTATGCACTCATGCTGAAGGACAACAATTTAAACAACTGCCTGAGAGTGCTTTCGAGAAATCAGCCAGAACTAAAGTCAGTGAAAGGAGAACGATCATTAAAACACTCTCAAAGCTTTGTAATATGTCTTGAAATAGCGTTCGTGCATATAGGAATGCTAGGAGATTAAGATCCAATATCTCATGATCTACGGCATCTAGGAATAAGTACTTTAATACTACTGGAAACGTGCCCTTTTGGATTTGTGACTACATATTGTTTCCATCTCTAGTAGTAATGAGTGTCAAAGTTACCTCTCCTAAACCATTATTTTTTGCCATACATGGATATAATTTTGGCTTAGAATTCCACATTTTGAAGAAAAATGGATTACTGGTTGCTGTTTTTTTGTGTGTGGATTTTTGTTTTAAGATGACACCTTTAAAAGGTAATACAGAAGACTGGCACATCAGCAAACAGCTAGATGCTTCAGAAGTGCAATTTATCAAAGAGCAATCCAGGTCATGGTTGTGACTTATTCAGCTTTCCTAAAATATGACTGTACATAGCGAAATGTTTTTGCTACTCATCTGAGCATCAGTACACCTCACACAAGTCCACTGCTTATGATTAATGGCATCATCTCAGTGTACACCAGTAAAAATTTGTAGCTCATCACAAATTCTGCTTATAACATTGTTTGTTATATTATATAATTATATATATATAATTATATATATATAATATATATATAATTAAATATATTATATAATTTAATATTGTTTATCCTTTTTCCTGGAGTTCTCCCACTGAAGCACATTAGTATGTAAATGTTAGTATATCTAGCACAATTTATTCCCAAACACTGGTAATTTCAAGAGAAAAATCAGCAAACACCTGATGGCTAGATTATGCAAGTCTATTTGTCTTTATTAAAAGAAGTAATTCTGAGACAGCTTTTTAAATCTCGCTTGCTCCACCTGAACTTTCTTTTGGATATGCCACTTAAGACTGTCTTTAGTAATGTCAGTGGATACCCTTCACATGTTCACCTACACAGCCCATGCAACTCCCCTTATTGGACTTCAGTGACCAAAACAAAACTCCTCAGAGATTAGTAAAGAATTTTCAGCATCAGTGCACCCATGGGATTCAAGGGACCTCACAAATCACTTAAACGTCAATGAAATTTTATTCCTGTTTTGGTCATGTTACCTCTTCAAGTGCACTGTGATCTGTTCAGATGCTCCAGCTCTGAAACTCTTCCAAGATACATTTCCTGTTCTAAACTTTTCTGCTGGCTACTTACAGCAAGAGAAGCTGGTCCAAATGCAAGATCCAAATGGTCATCATCTCTGATTGCACCAAAGTTTACTTAAACTACACATTTTAAATTTTTACTTAACTCAAAGGGGAAAGTGCCATTAATTAATCATACAGCTACCTGCTTCAATTGCATGCACTGATCTTCCTTCCCCTGTGTAGTGATAGCTGATCCCAAAGCTTTGTGGTTTCCTTATCCAGCTGAGAGGCATGCACAAGACTAAGGATAAATTGTGCTAAACCAAATGGGGCTGGAACACAACACTTTGTGACTGCAAGAAAAGGGAAATAATTGGTTACCTGTCATCTTCAGTCACTGTAGACATCCTGCCGCCATAAATGTGATCAATCATCTATGGCTGGAGATTTAAGGAAATTCTGATAATAGTTTCCATATGATCTTTTCTGCTAGCTTTGCAAGGTTGACAAAGGCCCAAGAAAGCCTGCATTTGATTCCTGTCACTTCTTCTTAACTTAGTCTGCTGTAAACATACCAGCAACTTTCAACTTGGAATGTCTCTTAATATCTTCCATGCAGAAACAGTCAGTGGAACCATCTCTTATATCTTCCATGCTGACTAGAAGAGAGCCATGTCCATTTAGCTCTGGTGTAACCATTTGGCAAATAACCTGCAAACACTCGATAAACTAGCTGAATTATTTAACCTGGCCCATAGTTCACTTCTTGTTCTTTTCTTCTCTGAGGATCTTTGCTACTAGTGCAAATTTTTGCAGGATTTTCTAACAAGGTGTCCCTTTGATAGCCTTTCTACTGACTCTGCACTGGGCAAAAGCTTCCAAGACTTTAATAGAGCCAGCCAATAGCCCCCATTCAACCCAACCTTGAACACTCCAGGGATGGGGCAGCCACAGTTTCTGTGGACAACCTGTTCCACTGCTTCACTACCCTCTGAATAAAATATTTCATCCTAACATCTAACCTAAATCTCTGCTCTTTAAGTATTAAACCATTCCCCCTTGTTCTTTCACTGTCAGACTGCATAAAAACTTAGTCTCCCTCCTGCTCATAAGATCCTGTTAAGTATTAGAAGAGGTTTTCTCAGAGCCTAGTCTTCTCCAGGATGAACAAGCCTAACTTCCTCAACCTTCCCCCATAGGAAAGGTTCTCCAGATCTCTGAATATCTTCGTGGCTGTCTTCTGGATCTACTCCAACAGTATTACATCTTTTTGTGCTACAGTCCCCAGGACTGGATGTAATACTGCAAGGGTCTCACAAGGACAGAGGAGGACAATCTCCTTTCTCTCCCTCCTGGCCACCTTTCTTTTGATGCAGCATAGGATATGATTGGTCTTCTGGACTTAACATCCACCAGAGTTCCCAAATTCTTCTTCACAGGGCTGCTCTTCTCTCATTATGTAAAACTTTGAATTTTCCCTATCCAACTGCCAAACCTTGCACCAAGCCTTATTGAACTGCATTATGTTCTCGTAGGCAACTTTATGAATTTGTCCAGGCCCTCTGAGTGGCATTTATCTCTTCTGTTGTATCAGCTGCACCACTCAGCTTGATATCATCAGGAAATTTGCTGATTGTACACTCAATCCCACTGTCTAGGTTTTGATAAAAAATATTAAAGATAGTCAATCTAAAATGAATTCTTGGGAGACACCACCTATGACTGTCCTCCACTTGGAGTTTGAGGTGTTGACTACACTCCTCTGATTAAAACCATCCAAACAATTCTTTTACCACCCTTCCAATCCATGTATTTCTAATTTAGTTATAAGATTGGTGCAGTATCATCAAAGGCCTTACAAATGTCCAGGCAAATGACATTGGTTGCTCTTCCTTTACATACTGATGCCATCAATCCACTGTAGAAGATCACCAGATTGGTCAGGCTTGATCTGCCCTTGAGGAAGCTGTGCTGGCTTTCTCAGATGACCTATTCATTCCTGCACGTGCCTTAGCACAGCTTTCAGGAGGGTCTGTTCTGTGATCTTCCCAGCCACCGACATGAGGCTCAACAGCCTGTATTTTACTGGATCTTCCTTTCTACCCTTCTTAAAAATGGGAGCCTTGTTTCCCTTTCTCCAGTCACCAGAAACTTCACCTGACAGCCATGACATCATGACATGATGAAGAATGGCTTGGCAACCACATCAGCTAGTTCTTTCAGAACACTAATATGCTTATCGTCCAGCTCCATAGACTTGTGCATATTCAGTCTAATGAGGTGATTTTCGACTTGTTTGCATTTACAGTGTAAGGAATTTTGCTCTCCTGATCCCATAATGGATATGAGAGATGTAAGAAGCCTGATTGCCAGTGAAGACTGAATCAAAGAACTCTCTGAGTACCTCAGCCTTCTCCATGTCTGTTGAAACCATTTCTTCCTTCCCTTTTATTGGTGGGGGTACACTCTTCTTGGCCTTTCTCTTCTGATCAGTATAGAACACTTTCTTGTATTTGTTTTTGTTTTTCATGTCAGCCCTGATCCTACTTCTATTCTTCCAGACAGCATTCCTTTATTCTTGCAGGGCCATCCACTCCTGTTTCTACTTCCTGTTCAACTGGTCAAACTGGAAAATGGCAGTACACCAAAGTGCCAAGAAATAACAAGAAAGACCTTATGTGGATAAACTAGTAAACAACTAGAGACATTCTAACAGGATGCAAGAGCCAGAATCACACTATTCTGAGTCTTTGATGGGGTATTTGATATGATTGTTTTCATGGAGCCCCAGAGCAGTTTCTGAGAACTGTTCTAGTGTATCTTGATATTAATCAGATGGAGAGGTGCTCACAGGTCAAACATAAGACCGAAATCACCTTCTGCCTCTGCTAACATGGTCACATAGGCTTTTTTCAAAGTGACATGGGAAAAGAGAACAAAAAGAACAGCAACTAAACTGCATATTGTACAAATCCACTGGATGGCTTCCAACACTGAAGCAGTAGGGATGTGCATTACTAAAAACACTGGACATTTATTTGTGTTGAAACAGTTTCATGCTGCCTAGTTAGTAAAAGTCAGAAGAATTGAAAATCAATTTTTATTTTTTTCCTTAAGATGAAAGTAAAACTATGCAATTAACTTATATGCCTATTGATCACATAATGAAAAGTGCAATTAGATATATTGCTTGCAAATCCTTCCATGGTCAACGATAGCATTTGAAGTCAATGAAGCAAGTGGGTATATTTGAGCATGGGCTCTATATAGAAAGCAATACAGAAGAGGTAATCAAGTTAGTATTAAATACAGTTATCCGGTTCAGTTAGACCACACAAATCATTTCTAAAACACAAATAACAACTCCCCTAGTGAATGAGATCATTAAAGCCAATATACTTTTAAAATTTATTCATTGAAAGCATGGCAATGAAAGCTTTACTTAGAAATGAGAAATCCAACAAATTGGCAACAAAATATAGGATGGAAGGGAAATAAAAATAAATTCAGAACAGCGGGCACAATGTCACAGATAAGAAACAATAAAAGCTAGAAGCTAATCTGTGACCAAATTTACAGAATTGCAAAGCTCAAGTGACCACCCTCAGACTGTTTTCGCTTAGTGGAATACTCGAAAACCTCTTCCTAAGACAATTATCATTTCCAGAATTAATCACATACATTTGAATGTGTTGACAACCTAAGTGTACTGTTACACACTCACTGGTGTCTGTGATTCTTTTTGTGTCTTCTTTCAGCAGAGTGGAAGCTGTAAGAAATGTCTTCCCTTTTTGAACCCTTTTACTACATAGAACATTAGTGTGGGTACACTGAGATGAGTGTATTTTCACATTCAGGAACTCTTCTATGTTAGACAAGCAACTTTGATGCACAGAAATAAACATACAAATATAAACATCCAAAAGAAAAGAAGTGAAAAAGCTAAGCTTCTCAGAACCACTTTTTTTCAATTGTACAGCATAGCTTTCCTTATATTCTCTTTTCCTTTTTAACTGTGTTCATTAATACATTTCTGCTTATATAACATATATACCTTAATACACACAGGAAGTGCAAAGTTACACAGCTTTTTACTATCCAGACTTCTGTGTATTTAAATGCATGCATTTAACATTTTCTTAAATGCAGTCAAAAGTAATTCATAACAATTTCTTGACAGGATAGTAACAAAGGAGAATGTAATTAGTATAGAAACCATTAGGACTCTGCAGAACAGCCAGCTTTACTTCAACCAGCTGTAGGAGCATCAGCAAAATATTAAAGAATCAAAACCAGTTTAGAACTCAAGCTTCAGAGCAATTAATACTGAATAAAAATTTTCCCTGTAAGAAGAGAGAGAAGGGGTAGGAGATGCCCTTTTATGCTCTGACAGCACCTGTGAAGCAATGCAGATGGACAGTCTGAGACTTGCTCACTCATTCAAGGGAGAAAGCTACTTCCCAGCCTCCTCAATCTATCCGGCAATGCTTTTCACTAGCTAATTCTATCTCATTTTAAGCAGGGAAGAAAAATATCGTTCTTGTTTTCACTTGCTTTAGCCTGTTACACAATCAAGGTATGATTATCTTTTTGGCACGTTTCTGTTGCCAAAGTAGATGATCTGTAACACCAGCAGTAACCACCAGCCATTTCTATACCTACCTGTCATTATAAACTGTGCTTCCTATGAGCCCAGGCATATCTCACTGATGGATAGCACTGTGAAATTCAATCTAAAACATAAGCATTTCATGACAAAAATACAGGGAAGTATGCTAAAGATGCTTTCGCTACACTTCATAGTATTTGTTGTGATTTTGACCAGTAGATGCCTGTGTTTTAGGCTATTCTTTTTGTATTAGTTGGTATTTGAATGAATAAGAGAAGACAGTATACCTACATTTCACCCCAGGCTATGTAAATATAAAGAGCTCAGCTTAAAATGTGCTCTGCAGAAAAGAATCACTCTGAGATTTACAAAGTAAGAAGAAAGTTGCTGACATAATCTAGGCAAGAGTAAGCGCAAAATAAATAAAATTTAAAAAATACTCTCCAAAACAAAGATATCTCATTTTGTCTTGACCACAGGGATTTTAACTCAAGGGGGAGCTAGGTAGCTGGTTTTATGAGCAGAATATTTTTGCACATTTACATTTGAAAATGTAAAAGAATTAATTAAACCTGCTTATGTTCACAATTGATACTGTTGACAAGGAGACATCTATGTTTATCTCCTAGGGCAGAACTGATGACTGCTTACTGACAGTGGCTTTCAATGAGAGATCCCATAATGCTTTAATTCAGTTGTACTCCCTGTTTCTGTAAATTGAAGAAAAGCACTCAAGAAATCTTTCTTTTTCACCTCCTGATATCAGATGAGAATTGAAAGGATACTCAGTTCTCCCAAACATAAAAACTCAAAAACTAGACAGAAGTTATACCAGGTAATTATTATTATTATTATTATTTTTAATTAGAATATTAGATGTGATATATGTGATATGTGATATGTAGATGTGGTATATGTGATACATTTTCCTAATTGTGTATAAATCTTCAACTGAGCAAATTTAACTGCTCAAGCTTGATAGATTCGTTGCACACCTGAGTCCACAGTGTATTTTCATATCACTTGTCAAGCAGGTGTTATAACTAGATAGAAAATTCATCATGTGCATTAGAATGAACCTAGAAAAGTCTCAGGAGTTGAAGTAGCTATCACCAAGGCTGACAGAGCCAGTAAGCTGCAGCAATAAGAAAATTATGAGAATTTAGATATAGTAAAGAAGGAGTCTTCACATAAGTATATTTTAATGGAAACTCCTACACAGTTTCTATATAACTCTTCTTTTTGGGGTTGGAGTTTGTCATTCACACTGCTGAGAAACAAGCAAATCCTACTATAATGATGATAATAATAATAATAATAATAACAACAACAACAACAAATCCCGAATCATAGAAAGAAAGTGAAATATCAGCAATACTTATTGCAGAAAAGATTTCTAGGGAGAAAAAAAAAAAAAAAAGAATGCATTTGTTTTTGATAGCAGGAAGAACCTGTCAGCTCCATTTCCTGCTGTAAACAGTAAGTAAAGTGATCCCAGCATTCTGGGCAAGAACAGGTCAGGTGGGGAGTTGTCTTGTTACTATTTTTTCAATACATAAGTCAGCTTTATGAAAATAAATCTTGCAAAATGATGATGATATTTGTCATGAATAATTTCATTTCAGTCAGACCTGTGTTCATGCCCTCTGGTACCTTTGAAAGTGCTGTGAGGCAAGAGCCAAAATTGAACAAGCCGAAGGACTTGCTCCACTTAGGCTGGCCGTGTGACTGTTTATCACTGGTAATACAAATCCCCACCGACCTTGAAGCTGTCCCAGACGTCTTAACTGAAGAATTACTACATAGAAGCTACAGGGTCATCCTACCTGACCTCTTCTCCAGCTCACGAAATTTCCCATGGCCAAGGAAGGAATGTAAAGCCCACTTCCTACCAGCCTGCCCACGTGTGTATCAGTGCCTTGGCAATTTCCATCTCTTATTTATTACATAATAGATGGAAGGGGAAACAAAGCTTATTCACTTCTTGTGGCTTACATTTGCCTGTGCTGTGTAAAGCAGAGAAAACCTGCAGCAGATTATCTGGAGAAAAGTGCTTTCGGCTTCTCTGTGGCTAAATAAATGCCAGGGCTGGGACAAGGAAAGAGGGAGGAGAAAGTCTCTTGGCCATCTGGCCCTACCCTTTTTTCAGTGGTGTTCCTCGTTTTGTTACTGAACTGTAAAATGGGAACAGTCACACAAGATTTATTCCTTTCAGAAGTAAGGCACGAGCTGGAACTGATTTGTCTTACGTAAGCTTAACAATAAAGTCTTTGCTCTCTGAAGTGACAAGGAATACTAGTGTGAACCAGATGAATTCTTAAAAACTTCATGTCTGGACTGAGCCTACAAAACCAAACACATGATCCCATGTCTTATCACCTCCACTCCTAAATTCAAAGCACATGACATAACCATTGCAACAAAGTCTACGGAAGTTATGTTTAGTTAATTACATTAGAATTTATTTACATATGCTCATTTAAAACAGAAGGAAAGAGTTGCAGCTAGAGAAAATGGGCAATTCTCCATTTCTAAATAATGCTTGAACCAAAGCATGTAACAAAAATATTGTTTAATTAAGTCAAGAGTTATGACTTAGCTACAATGCTAAAGAGACACCCACGCTCATTCAGTAATTTAAATGAATCCTATCACAACTCAGTCTGCTTGTTAACAGCAGTATTACAATAATTCAGAGGAAATTTCGTAGAATAATAGAATCATGGGAAAAGTCATCCAAATCATCTAGTTCAATTGTTCACCTACCACTAGCATTGTTCATATGTCCCTAAGTAACACATCTATCTTTTCCTCAAACATCTTAAGGGATGGTAGTTTCACCACCTGTTCCGATGCCTGACCACACTTTCTGAAAAGAAATTCTTCCTAACATCCAACTTGAATTATATGAGGGCCAATCCAAAAATAATGCTTCCTATTTTATTATGTTGGCCCATGACACCACAGGCGGATGTTGGTGGTATGGCAGCAGAGGCTGAACCTTCCTACCAATATTCTGTTACATTTTGTTGCTGTGTGACATATGGCAGCAAAGGGACAGTCTGACAGAATGGCATCTGATGTGAAAGTGAGTATTAAGCAGAGGCGTATCATTGAATTCCTTCGTGCTGAAAAAATGGCACCTATTGATATTCATTGACACTTGCTGAAACATTATGGAGACCAGACAATGGATGTGACTACAATGAGACAGCAGGTGGTGTAGTGGGCTTCAGCAGCGGTGACAGGGACGTGCGTGAAAAACAAGTCACGTTCTGGATGGTCACACAGATTTTGGCAAGAGTAGCATGCAGGCTCTTTGTTCATAGTTGATGTTTGTGACTTTGCTGAGGAACAGTGTTTTGTAGCTGAGAATCTGTTCTACCAAATAGTGTTATTGTGCTATTTGTATCTGCTGTAATTTTCATGCAAATAGAAATTATTACTTCTGGAATGACCTATCTATTACAGGACAAATCTCAAGCATTCAACTGGCAGCATCAAAATCAACTCTAACATCACCCAGTTGGCAGCAGCAAAAGTAACACTTTGTAGTTGAAAATGAACACAAATGCCCTCTAAGGCCTCATATAAAAGGTATTTTGAAAAGAATTAGCAACATTCTATCTCCTTGTTTAATGCCTGATGAAGAGCTACTTAAACTGGTAAATTAGCAATTACCAAAAACACTACAGGTGTGATCTGAGCATGGATGCACAAGAAGGGTCCTGCTCCGAGTAGCTCCAAGTGAGCAACTGCTGCCTGTGAACAAAGGCATGAGAAGAAAACCATTGGCTCTGCAGGGAAAGGATGGGAAAAGCAGTCCAGAAGAGCTAACACAACCTACTGGCCAGAGCTCTGTGTATCATCATTCACTTACAGTTTCCAGCAGGAGGGAGGAGGTGAAAAAAAAAAAAAAAAAAAAAAAAGAGAATATGTCCCTCACCCACATCACTGAGAGAGCGGAAGAGAAACCAGCTTGCTCACTCAGAGGAAACAGGAGTGCAGCAAAAGGGCAGCAGAGGACATGGCACCAAGAGACCTTGTGGTGTGCCAGCTGGCCTTGTAAGGCTCTTTATTGCAGCATCTACAGAGTTGTTAGTGGATGTTGAAGAGAAAAAAAAAAACAGTCATTGATCTCTGATACACCTGTATTTTCCCCAGTGGGTATTTAGCTATTCAGTCATTCAAATTTAACCTAAATGACAGCTGGCAAAAGAGAAGTTTTTCGTTTGGCATCCAAGAATTTATAGTGCTTTCTTTTCTCCTCACTGTTAATGATTTTGAAGGAGGAAAGAAATGTGCATTCATGAAACTAAGCAGAAACCATGAATTAATCATTTAATTTTCACAGAATCACACAATTGTAGGGGTTGGAAGGGGTTGATGTTACCAATGATCAGTTGACAGCCTAGGCTCAGTTCTGTATCTGCCCAGCTGAAGTCAGGCATATCTCCTGTAACTATTCAGATACAGACTCAGATACAAAGGTTCTTATAAGTTTGTAAACACATTTTTTTAATATATATTTACCTTCAGAGTGTGAGTTAATTTGAAACAGGTTTAACATGAAACTTAGCAAGAGTAAACTTTCTGATTTAAAATGACATAGAGGACTCATCCCATCCAGAAGAAGGAAGGAGATTATATTAAATATCTGTATTGTTCAAACTTCTCAGAAGGGAGAAGAAACCTCTTGCCACATTGCAGTCTTAGATAAATAGTACTGAATCCCTACATTGTCACAGCAGAAAGAATCACCTCACCTTCAGAAAAAAGACTTTCATAACTTAGTGAAATACTCATACCAAACATTCTCACTGTAATCTTGTTTATTCTGAACAAGCCAGTCAACTGGCAATACAGCTTCAATACCCCTCTTGGCACAGTAGAAGCTGATGCTCACATAAACACGTGGCTTCCTCTACTGTCTCTGCCTGAAATAATTAAACATAAAACAGCTTTCGTACAGGAGGGGCACAAGCAGAAAAGCACTCTGTGTTTAGGATAGAGCTCAGAGTGCTTAAGAAGTAGTATCTATTAAGATACCACCTGCAGTTTTACACAACCTAACATATCCCTTCCAGCTTTCTTTACCTATATGGCAGGGCCTCCAAACACCTACCTGGATACTCTGCCTTGAGGAGGGTGGTAACAGATGCCTTTCACAAGATTCGTAGTAGTCACAGATTACATCCTCAGCTCTCCAAGAGAACAAAAGAACCAGCAGTCTGACACCAAAGCCCCTTGAGTGCCATTTCCCCTGCAGCCACCTCTCAGAGAATGAAACATAGGTTTGTTATCAGCTCCCAAACTTATCACCTCCTTCCTGAGCTCAGATTGGTTCCAGTTTCCTCAGCTGACTTGCACAACTGTCAGATGACAGCTGCAAGGGACCCACTCCTTGGGTCTGCTGTCACCTCCATCACTGGGAGGATGATGGGTCTTTCAGCTGAGTAATGTCTTACAGGGTTTTGTGAGAGCTTAAAAATTATCAACTTCAGCAAAGCAGACCAATTGATACTCGGTATACATTTTAAAGCAGCTGGATTAGCAATAGCTGCTGAAAAAGGGACGACTTGAAGGAAAGGCTGTGAAAAAAGTTTTTCATGCCACTGGTTCACAGCAATAGATATATTGGCATTGCCATGTCACTGACAATATGAACAAAGCAATGGAAGCTCTATGTGCCCTGGAGCTGCAATGGCAATTGAACTTATGTTCATATTTCTGCTACCGATCATCCAAAGTATTTGACATCCATATTGTTAGGAAGTAAGGCAACATTCAGGCTTTAGGTAACCTTCAGTGCAATCTAAGAGATAGGAAAAAATAAGCTTGTGCTACACCTTAGGATATATCTGTCCACCACCTTCCCATCTGTTATTCTTGCAGCGCACGGTTTAACATAAATGAACAAGATCCCAAGGGTAGGAACAATGCTAGTGAAGACTGAGAAAAAATGCTGAAATGAGTGGGGTTGTTTGAACTATATATCTGAGAGCCAGAAAGTCTAAAATCATCTAAGCGTGCAAGCTGGGATTGAGGGCCAGATGGGAAATATTTGAACTTGGTACTATTATTGACCAGGCAGTCCAAAATACAGTGTTTAAAATTCTTGCTTTCTTTAGCCAAGTTCTGTCACTTGAATATCTAAAGGAGAAAAAAAAAAGAAAAAGAAAAGGAAAAAGAGAAAGAGAAAGAAAAAGAAAAAAAAGAAAAAAAGCTAAAGAAGCAGAAAATTGTAACTGATCTCCACCAATTTTTAAATCACAGCTCGTAAATACAGAGGTTCAATACCTGCCAAATTTAGCTCGGAAATAAAACACGATGCTATGGGGAAAGGGGACTAGATGCTTTTAAGATTCTCCTTGTATATTCTGGAGGAGATTCATGTGAATACTGTGCACTGAAGTCCACTCATTTGCTTAGAACTACACCTACCAGAATAGTATAATCAAGTAATGTAAATACAATTCAGGTAGAGTTTTCAGTTTCCTGTAGTGACCCCTGAATAACAATGCTTGTCTGTAGACAGCAAATTGAATTAGGAGGTTTAATGGAAGAAGTGGATGACCTACCCCATTGGACCAGCTGACATTTTATTGTAATCTCTGACTAAAGGGTCCATTCATGGAATTATGCTTTCATTTCAGGTTTCTCTTACTGAATCCTCTGTGGTATATTGTATGTTCTTCCTACAGGAAGGTTATGCTACTAGGATTTCTTTGTATGAAACACAGCTGGTATTTGCCATCATATAATTTGAATATGGTCTCCTTAACCAAATCTTAAATTCAGATGCATTTTTTTCATATAGAAATGCTAGTTCTGTATTTAAGAGTCACCTAAAGAAAACTCCATTTGTGAGCAGCACTCTGCTGCACTAGGACTGCCAACTTTTGGTTTCTTCTTCATTATCTTCTCTATCAATATTTTTTGACATAATTAACTCGCATCTTAATCTGTCATGTGCTATGTGCTACTGAACTCTAACATGTTTTGATGTGATACAATGCAATAGACATTTGTAATACTATTTTCCCAGCACATTTTATATAAACAGCAATTCACTTGAACTAAGCCTGTAAAATATGGCTAAATAATAGGATACAGATTGCTTTTAGTTTTCCTGTTGATCTATAATGCATTACTTCTGATTTATGGAACTCTATAATGTGTTCAGAGCTTTTGTCTGTCAGACTCATGACCACACAGCCAGTATGACTGTTATCACACAGATAAAACATGTATGGAGAAATAAAGGCATGCTGCAAGGTCTAGCATAGCACCAGACTGGGCTAAGTACATTTTTTCTCCCTTCCCTTTTCATGTTGTTGTACCACATGACAAGAATCAGAATGCCTATATAAATGGCAGAGCGTTAAAACTCTTCAGGAAATACATTGTTTCCTTTATCCCATTTAGAGGAATGGCAGCATATGGAAGTTTGATTTAATTATCTGCTCTTTTTTTTTTTTTTTTTGATTTGGTCTTTATAAAGCAAATCTGTGTCTTTCTAGTATTTGCAGCTTTTGTAGCTGCCTTCTTTTTTCCATTTTTTCTTTTCATTTCTTTTTTCTTTTTCTTTTTCTTTTTTTTTTAACTGCAGCCTGTCTCTCTTCAGAGAAATGAAAAGCAAGTTAACCTTGTGACAGCATTACTTGGAATGTCATGGATTGTTCTTGTTAATTTGACATGTCAGTTGACTTCAGGGACTGGACCCCTTGTACTGAATGAAGGACATATGAAGAAAAAAGCACACACAAGGGAATGTGTGTTATGATTTTCTCCTAGTCAGTGTTCTGGTAGAAATGAACACAGTGAATTTTTATTAGCTAATTAAAACTGCTTCCTACATCAGAGCTGAGCATAATTGACATATTCTGTGTCCGCCTCTTCGTATACTTACACTGTTTTTTGTCTTTCCCTGTCTATATTAAAAAGAAACATAAAAGAAAGAGAGGAAGGGAGGGAGGGAAGGAAGGAGGGAGGGAGGGAGAGAGGGAGGGAAGGAAGGAAGGAAGGAAGGAAGGAAGGAAGGAAGGAAGGAAGGAAGGAAGGAAGGAAGGAAGGAAGGAAGGAAGGAAGGAAGGAAGGAAGGAAGGAAGGAAGGAAGGAAGGAAGGAAGGAAGGAAGGAAGGAAGGAAGGAAGGAAGGAAGGAAGGAAGGAAGGAAGGAAGGAAGGAAGGAAGGAAGGAAGGAAGGAAGGAAGGAAGGAAGGAAGGAAGGAAGGAAGGAAGGAGCAAAACTAAGGCCCTTGACGTACTTTTCTGCTTCTATAAAGAACAGTTGTGAGTGCTGTCAAAGGTTATTCAAGGATATCCACATCTCTGGGTTGGCCAGACTACCGTATTTATTTAATATTCATCCTACACCCAACAAATAGTTTAGAATATTTGTCTGTATCTGTAGAATATTGTCAGGAAACTATCAGATTTTTTCACATACTCACTGTATATTTTCCCTACCTAAAACTTTTGCAAATTTGTCCATTCATCACAGGCCTTGATATGAAATCTTAGTGAGCTGCTCTTAAAATGTCATTGAGAGATCTAACAGACAAATGTCATTGGGACATATAAAAAGTCTCTGTATTACAGACCCTGATGATCCTTTCAGGAAAACATTTAAACAGACATCTAAAGTCCAATTACAAATAGTTTTATTCACAGACTTGGGATTAAGATAGGGCTAAAAACTTCTGCAGGATCAGGTTTGGGGGGGCCTTTTTTTCCCAAAGAGTTCCAAGCGGTAATCTTCTCGCAGCACGTCAGATTGTTTACTTAGCAGATATGTGAAAATACTTGGTTTTACACCTGTAATTGTGTACAAATCTGATGGAAACTGGACTCAGGCAACTTGATACAATTTATTCCAGAAATTCTAAATTCTGACTAGGCAGACTAACTTTTCCTTAATTCTAAAAGTAGAGACCAGCTCCAGTTCAGTTACTGGGGAACGTAGTAACTGGCATGATAACATTTTCAAGAGAATATTTGCTGTAAACATTTAAGCATGTTTTCATTCTCAGAATGTGCAAATTGTTTTGTTCTAAAATCCTCTAAAATATTACAGAAACTCTTTCTGACTTCACAAAATACCAATATTGAAATCTGCAATTTGTACTATGTAGGTACAAGGCAGACTTTTCTCAATTCCAGTCAAATGCTTCGGCTTTTAAGCAGTCAATGGGAACATTTCTATCTATATTCACCTCTGACCATTGAAATGCTTTCCTTCCTTGGTCATACACAGCACCACCTTCCAAACAATCCAGAAGCCAGATTTACAAACACATCCACCAAGTCTGCACCTGAAAAAACAAGTGTTCTTTACTGAGCTCTAAGGCAAGCCGGTATTTACCAGTCTGGAATGAGAAAGACCACTCTGATTAGATACTCTGTTACAGATTTTATTCTGAAGCCAAGAAGCTTTTGTATTTGACACCTTTTAGAGTTTATGCAGTACGTGCTGTACAAACAAGTACTGAGTTCACTAGAGGGGAAGATAATAATGGTAACAGACTTCTGGAAATGTTTTTGTTGAATGTTGTATAAATTAATGGGTTTATTCTTAGGCCAAAAAAAGATACAAGTGGGAGATGATTCACAGTGAACAGGCACAAGTCAGAGGTGAATGAGAGAACGAATTTATTGTTTATACAACTAGAAGTGACAACAGAACAGATCTGCTAAGGTAAACCACAATAAAAAACTAAAGCTTGACCAAGCATGTCTAGAAACAGCATGATAAATTAAGTAAATTCATTTGCCATATTTGAATAGAGGAACTGAGAAGAAATCTCTCACAGTAGAAACAACAAAAGTTAGTATTTTTCTGTCTTACATTCACACACATCTTTCCACCTGGAGGTGCAATAGATGCTCCATTTCTACCTCAGACTCTTTGAATCACTAAAACTGGAAAGGACCACTAACATCATCCAGTCCTAATGTCAGGCCATCATCATCACCATTCCCATCATGTCCCTAAGTTTCATATCTATCTTTTTCTTGAAAGCTTCCAGAGACACTGATTCCACTACTTTCCTGGGCAGCTTGTTCCAGTGCACTATCACCATTTCATATTTAAATATTATCTATTAGAAATATTTTTTTTGTTTTTACGTGATGGCACACCCCCAAATTTCAAATATTACCGCTTTTTTTTTTCTGTTTATTTTATGCAACTGCACTGCTTACATATTTAAGTCCTTCAATATTTGCATTATGTCAGTTTGAATCATTAACAAGAATCAATAATTTAAATTAAGGCCTTTTAACACTGGCTACTTAGAATAATTTGTTATTCTGGAATTGGTCCACTGAAGTCGTCTGCTTCCCAGATCATATTTACTATTAGTTACCATTTCTGCTGTCTGCTCTTGTATGTGATAAACCAGTACGTGATGTGGTCACAGCTGCGCAGTATCTGCTATTAGATTGGTGTAACTATGCTAGCAACCGAGAGAGATAGAGAGTGATCAATCACAGAATCACAGAATCACAGAATCACCCGGGTTGGAAGGGACCTCAAGGATCATGTAGTTCCAACCCCCCTGCCTAGCAGGGCCACCAAACATACACATTTAGATCAGGTTGCCCAGGACCCCGTCCAACCTGGCCTTGAACACGTCCAAGGACGGGGCATCCACAACCTCCCTGGGCAGCCTGTGCTACAGTTTGACCATTTATAAACTTGCAGTAAATCTTTAACTGAATTGAATTTGACAAGGGATATGAAAAATAACAAGAAGGGATTCCACAAGCACCTTGATCAGGAAAAAAAAAAATAATTGGCTGTTGGGTGAATTCTCTGGTGACTGGAAAAAGTGAAACAACACTCCCATTTTTAAGAAAGGTAGAAAGGAAGATCCAGGAAAATACAGGCTGGTGAGGATCACATATGTGGCTGGGAGGATCATGGAACAGATCCTCCTGGAAATGTGCTGAGGCTTCCATGCCTGATCAAAATGGTGGCCTTCTAAGGTAGATTGATTTTATCAGGATTGTATCCGTATACAAAGGAATAGCAACCGATGTCATCTGCCTGGACTTCTGCAAGGCCTTTGGTGGTCCCACATTACATTCTGTTTTCTAAATTAGGAAGATATGGATTGGAAAAATGGCCTATTCAGTGGATAAGAAATTGTTTGAATGATTGCAGTCAGAGAGTTTTGGCCAGCACCTCAAACTCCAGGTGGAAGCCAGTAGCAGGAGGTGTTCCCCAAGAGTTTGCTTTGGGACAAACTCTTTAATATCTTTATCAATCACCTGCATAATGGGATTGAGTGCACCTTCAACAAGATTGCTGATGACCAAGCTGGGCGGTTCAGTTGATATGATAGAAGGAATGGAAGTCACTCAGAGGCACCTGTATAGGCTTGAAAATCAGACCCAGGAGAACACAAGGCAGTTCAATAAGGCCCAGTGTAAGGTGTTGAACTTGTTCTGGGGTAATTCCAGATTTGTGTGTAGACTTCAACGTGTACACCTCTCAATGAGAATTCCTTGAGAACAGCCCTACAGAGAAGGACTTGGAGATTATGGGGGGTGAAAAACAGGGTATGAGCCAGCAGTATGCACTTGCAGACCAGGATGTCAGCAGTATCTTCAGTTGCACCAAAAGAGGGGTAACCAGTGGGGCAAAGGAGGTGGTTTTCACCCTTTGCACTGCACTTATGAGGCCCCACCTGCAGTACTGTGTGCAGGTCTGGGGTCCCCAACAAAAGAAAGATGTGGAGTTGTTGGTGTGGCTCCAAAGGAAGGCCACAGAGATAATCAGAGGATTGGAGCAGCTCTCCTCTGAAGAAAGGCTGAGAGAGCCAGGGTTGTTCAGCCTGGAGAAGTCTCCAGGGAGACCTACATGTGCTTTTCCAACACTTAAAGAGATCTTAAAAGCAGGACAGAGATCAACTTTTTACGTAGTCTGATAGTGATAGGACAAGGGGGAATGGTTTTAAAATAAGAAATGAGATTTAGGTTAGATGTTTGGAAATTTTCTCCTCAGAGGGTGGTAAGGCACCAAAACAGGTTGCCCAGAGAAGCTGTGGATGCTCCAACCCTGGAGACATTCAAGGCCAGGTTGGACATGGCCCTGGGCAGCTTGATCTGATGAGTGGCACTGTTGGAACTGAGTGATCTTTAATGTTTCTTCCAAACTAATCTATTCTGTGATTTTAATTTAACCAACCTGCAGTTCTTCTGTACTTGAATATCAATAATAATATATAGATCACAGAATCACAGAATGGCCAGGGTTGGAAGGGACCTCAAGGATCATGAATTTCCAACCCCCGCCACATGCAGGGCCACCAACCTCCACGTTTAATGCTAAACCAGGCTGCCCAGGGCCCCATCCAACCTGGCCTTGAACACCTCCAAGGACAGGGCATCCACAACCTCTCTGGGCAGCCTGCTCCAGTGCCTCACCACTCTCTGGGTAAAGAATTTCCCCCTGATGTCTGACCTAAATCTCCCCTCCCTCAACTTAAAACCATTTCCCCTCATCCTACACATATCAACCCTTTCAAAGAGTTGATTCCCCTCCCCTCTGTAGGCTCCCTTTAGGTACTGAAAGGCTGCAATGAGGTCACCCTGAAGCCTTCTTTCCTCCAGGCTTAACAAGCCCAGCTCCCTCAGCCTGTCCTCATAGGGGAGGTGCTCCAGTCCCCTGACCATCCTAGTGGCTCCTCTGGACCCTCTCCAACAGCTCCCTGTCTTTTTTGTACTGCGGGCTCCACACTTGGACGCAGCATTCCAGATGGGGCCTCACAAGAGCAGAGTAGAGGGGGACAATCACCTCCCTGTCTCAGCTGGCCACCCCTCTTCTGATGGAGCCCAGGATACCATTTGCCCTCCGAGCCGCAAGAGCACACTGCTGGCTCATATTAAGTTTTTCATCCATCAGGACCCCCAGGTCCTTCTCCACAGGGCTGCTCTCAAGGACTGCTCTTTCCAGCCTGTACAGATGCCTGGGATTCCTCCAGCTCAAGTGCAAAACCTTGCACTCTGCAGCGTTGAACCTCATCAGGTTCACCCGGGCCCACCTTTCTAGCCTCTCAAGGTCCCTCTGAATAGCATCCCTTCCTTTCACCGTGTCGACTGCACCACTCAGCTTGGTGTCATCAGTGAACTTGCTGAGGGTGCACTCAATTCCATCATCGATGTCATTGATAAAGATGTTAAAGAGAACCAGTCCCAAGACAGACCCCTGGGGGACACCGCTCATTACCAGCCTCCACCTGGACATAGAGCCATTGATGACCACTCTCTGTCTGCGGCCTTTCAACCAGTTTCTTATCCATCCAGTTGTCCACCCATATCCCTCCAATTTGGAGATGAGGATGTGGTGGGGGACCATGTCAAAGGCCTTGCTCAAGTCCAGGTAAATGACATCGGTCACCTTTCCCTTATCCACCAATGCCATCACTCCATCATAGAAGGCCACCAGATGGGTCAAGCATGACCTTCCTCTGATGAAGCCGTGCTGACTGTCATGGATGACACGCCCATCCCTCATGTGGTTGAGCATGTCATCCAGGAGGATCTGTTCCATGATCTTCCCAGGCACACAGGTGAGACTCACCAGCCTGTAGTTCCTGCGGTCCTCCTTACTCCCTTTCTTGTAAATGGGAGTGATGTGACCCTTCCTCCAGTCATCCAGGACCTCACCTGACAGCCACAACTTTTCAAAAATGATGGAGAGCGGCTCGGCAACCACCTCAGCCAGCTCCTTCAGAACCCTGGGATGCACGCCATCCGGCCCCATAGACTTATACGCATTCAGTCTCATGAGGCAGATGATGAAAATCAGCGTGTTCCCAAATAAGACTTAAAAAAAAAAAATTAATAAAAAGCTCAGTTATAATAGTGACATATTACAGAGAAATGCATTTTTGCCTTCTATACTAAAGAAGTTAATAGGATCACATACCTCTTACGATATTGTAGGCTGAAAGTTATAGTTAGTACCTTAATATTTTAGGTTGCTGAGTTAGTAGTATATACCACTATATTATGAGCTAGATGTGTCTTTTTGCTTTATAAAATCCTCAGTATTCATAGAGAACACCTCTGTAGTCTGACAGGTAATTTCAAAAGAATATAGTTTCCTTCTAAGATAGGTATCTGATACTGACTATAGAGGGAGCCTAACTACTACCTAAGCCTGGATGTCTCACTTCTGTGTAGCCACGTTAGAGTAGTTGAAACCCACTCACAGTCCATAAGGAAAGTTAAATGCACAACTTCGATTGGAGGAGTTAAACATAGAGGAGTGATCATAGAGAGAGAGGCCCTGATGATTTTCAGCAGAATAGGATGATACAGATTAAGGGGAATGCAAGAATTCACAGGCAATGCTATTTTAGTTGAAATTAGGTCCAAGAAATCTGCCATACAGCTGTTGTGAACAGTCCCGAATCCAGTAATATCTCAAAGTGAACTGAAAACTGTAGTTCAAGACACACCTTAGTATTCAGCCAAAGAAAGGCTGAGATCCTCAAGCATAGTGAGATCCTTCTTTTCAACAGGATGACTGGCAGCGTGTTCATGGCAGATGATAAAAATCAATGGGAGACAGTTGTTTAAGTACTTCTGAACACAGGAACTTGTGTGACTTAAGGGATCCATTTTGCTAGAATCCAGAGACACAAAAACATCTACACACTGTCTGAACTCTGTAGTGACTGATAATTTCTGATTTATGATCATACTAGCAATTGTTAGGATTAAGCATTCATACAGGTCATGCTACAGGTACAGGTCCTGGGTGATAACCTGGCAAAATAGTTTTTGTCTGGGTGATGCCTTCATCATCCATAACAGAGATCAAATAAAATTTTCACTTGCATCATAGCAACTAACAGCAAAATGCTTGCTGTCTTAGGATTCCCCAGGCAGTAAAGCCAATTCAGGTAAATCAAACTAAAAGGAGAAATAAGGAAGACAGAACATTTCTAGGAGACAGACATTTCGTGTGAAATAGCTGCATCCCAGTCATTGCACACCTGCTCATCATGAGCAGGCTATTCCTGTTTCCAACTGTAGAGCCATGGGGTTACATTCCTGAGGCTCTCAGCCCCTCACATAATGCCTGCATCTGGCTGGCAACTACCTCAGCTGAGAATAATTTGTGGTGCAACACAGTTTTGGTGTGTCTCTTAAAAACAGAAGGAAAGTGGCTTATTTCTCAGTAATGGCCAAGAGTGTTAAGATAAAACAGACTTAGTTCCCTAGTCTTTTGGAATTAACAACTTCAGTGCTCCCCAAAGATAACCTACAAAATTTAACTACCTTTCTGCACTGAATGTGTTCATGACTACACAGGGCTACCCCATGTTTGTTCAGTGCAGCCTGCAAACTCTACGTTTACAGCAAGGATTATTTGCTAAAGCAAATAAAACAATATTCTAGGACTCCCTCCAGGGTCATTAAGCTTTCCTCTGCTAAGTTAGTTTTGGCTTTCAATGATTACAATAAAAATAAATCTTAACTATGCTTCTTCCACTTTCTTAAGCATTTGGGAATTTTGAAGAACACTAAGGCAAAAGGGAGAAAAACTTATTTAAAAATTCTTCATGTATGTATGTATATGCATATATGATATTAAGAATTACTACTTCTACATTTCATACTGCATATTGCTCTATTTGTGTATCTGTAGATAAGTAAAATTCAGAGACATCCAATGACTCAGTCACTTCAGAGCTTCCTCACTGTTATGCTCCAGGTATTCTCTGCCCTCTGCACACTTGTTTTAGGTCTGAGACTACAGCTCCACCAGAACTTCTTCTGATGTGGACTACATAAATGTGGAGTTTAATGTGCCGGTCTCTAAGCTAAGGCCAGCTGTCATGAAATTATATGAGTCTATACCATCAAATCCACATGATACTGAACTGCTCATTGTGAGTGAGCATGCTCTTGTACTAACTCCCAAACCAAGCAGCATATGAAAGGGCTAACCTAGGCAAAATTCAAACTTGTTATCATTTTTGTAATTTAACAGCACAGGACCCGGTGCTCAGCACTGTTTAATCTACTTCACAGATATATCTAGAAGATCTCCCAGGAAAGTCAGTTCTATGTCACAATCATTAAGTAACTGAATTACTGTAGCTATTCATTGACATTACTCTGTCTGGATAGACACAGGAAGACAAAACAGTGAAATTCTTTACCCCTCACTCTGCTCCAGTACCCAGCCTGAGGTCTCTTGTGCAACCCCCCTGACCCAGATCTGTGATGTCATCAGTATCTCAGTACCTATGTAAAGTGAGGGCCCAAAGTAAAGTAGCACTAATGGATGCTGACCCAATTTACAAACACAAGGATTGTAATCTCTGTAATGGAGATTACTTTTGCCCAGACTGATTCAGAATCCACCACCACTGCCCAGCAGTCAAAGTGTGTACATCCAAATGCGTATCTTGCATAGATTCTTTCCTTGTGGCATTCATATGCAGTGAGTCTCTGACTACAGTGTTATAGTTACAACACTGACGAACTCCAGCTGAAGCAGAAAAGCCTAGTGTGATGAACTTTGAATAAGAAGCAGTCCAGGTCCCATAAAAGTTGGCAGACACGGGCCTTGCTTCTGTCTCACAAGAAGGGAGGGCAGAAGTTCTATTCTTCGAAGCCCTTCAGTACAACAAATTAGAGCTTCTATGAAAGCAGAATAAATTCCTAGAGGGTTGCAGGCAGCCAAGGCTGAGAGTCTTTTACTGGCTGGCCTTTATTTGGAGTGATAGAAAACTGAAAAGTGGGATCTGAACAGTATCTGAGCTCACACAGTCAGGCTTCCAATCTTGGCCTGCACACGTAGCCATGTAACTGACGCCCTGATGCAGCTACCTAAATGTGCACACACGATGTACAGCCTGGATCAACAATGGGAGGGCTGAAAATGAGCTCTTTGTCTATCAGAGTTGATATCACTACACTGTGATCTGAACTCATTCAGTTGGATGGGGAAGCCACGACTGTGAGAAACTCTGTAACTCATGCAAGGAGGTGCAGGTCTGATTGTGTTTCCCACTCATACTGTGCAATGTAGTAAGCTGCTCATGAACCCAGCAGCAGACGTCGGTCCAGAAAAGGGCACAAAGGTGATCAGAGATCTGGAGCACCTCTCCTATTAAAATAGGCTGAGAGAGCTGTGCTTATTCAGCCTGGAGAAGAGAAAGTCCCAGAGAAACTTCCTTGTGGCATTCCAGTGCTTAAAGGGAGCTCATAAACAGGAGACCTTTTACATGGTCAGCGATAGGGGAATGGTTTTTAAAACTTAAGAAGAGGAGATTTAGGTTAGATTTTAGATGGAGAGTTCTTAATTTGAAGGCAGTGAGGCACTGGCACAGGCTGCTGAGAGAATTGTGGATGACCCATCCCTGGAGAAATTCAAAACTAGGTTGGATGGGAACTTGGGAAGCCCAGTCTCATGGCTGATACCGAGCCCACAGCTGGGGGCTGGAATTGAATGGTCTATAAAGTCCCTTCCTACCCAAGACATTCTGTGATTTCATGATTCTGTGATCCTCATTCAGAAAAGACTTCAAGGATCTGTGGTAACAGACACCAGGCACTGAACTGTGAGCACTACGACGTAAAACACTATTGTCTGTTAACAGTGACCAGTGAATATATGTAAATTTGTTTTCACAAGAAAACTGGGAAACAATCAGCTTCAGGATCTGGAGGATTAGAAATAAGCAAAAGCTCCTGAAACACAATCCATGAATTAAAAAAAAAAAAAAAAAAGCCTAGAAATTAGGAGCAATTGATTCAGTATAGAGAAATGTGTCCCAGAAACATTAACTTCCTGAGAAAATTAAATACTGTGTTGTTTTTTTTTTACACATATAAGAAAGCTAAACATGTTTTCTTAACTGCAAATAGCTATTAAACAGAATAGATTGTACAAGTAGATAAAAAGCAACATTTCATAACAGGGTATATCTTTGCTCTCAGAAATGTTCCAGTGAAATTAAAGATACTTCTTTGCTGGTGCAGCAGGGTTTTTAGGGACCTACAATATACTTAACTACTTCAGCAGCCTGACTTGCTGTGCTGTGGGAAAAGCACCATTCTGTGTTTAATTTATAGCTGCACAATGTTGAACTGAGTGGTTTCAGAGGAGTACTGTGCAAATGCAACACTGACAATGTTTAACTTCTGATAAATATCCTCCTGAAATCAGAATCAAGTCCGTCAACATTAGCAGGAAGTATAATGTAGCTAGAGCCATTTACTTTTATTTGAAAGAGAACTAATTATAGAAATATGAAATACAAGGATCTGACCTTATATTTACTGCTGACATGTTTCATCCAAAAAGGGTCTCAACCTCAATGGGAAGAATTCCAGAGATACTATGTCAAGCCATCATCCAGCTCCAGACCTCACAAGAGTGTCTTTGGTCTTCAGTCAGTAATTAAGACCTTCTTCAGGAATTAATGCTTCCTTATGTTGTAATCACTTGCACTGCAACCAGGGACTTGGATGAACTTGAGAAGCAGGCCCATGTGAACCTAATGATGTTCCAGAAGGCCAAGTGCAGGGTGTTGCACTTGAATTGGGGCAACCCTAGATATGACTATAGACTGGAAGAACTCCTTGACAGCAGCCCCACAGAGAAGGACTTTGGGGTTCCAGTGAATGAAAAGCTGGGCATGAGCCAGTGCTTGCAGTGGAGAAGGCCAGCAGCATTTGGGCTATATCAAAAGACAGGTGGCCAACAGACTGAGCTAAGGGATTGTCCCCATCTGTTCTGTCCTTGTGAAGCCCCACCGGCAGTATCGCATCCCAAGCTCCACCACAGGAAAAACCTGGAGCTATTGGAATGAGTCCAGAGGAGGGACACAAAAATGCTCAGAGGTTTGGAGCACTTCTCCTGCAAAGAAAGACTGGGGAAGCCAGGCTTATTGAGACCGGAGAAGAGAAAGCTGTGGAAGACTTCACTGAGACCCTAAAGGGAGCTTATAAACAGGGAGGATACTAACTTTTTCCATGGTCTGATTGTTACAGTACAAGGAAAAAGTGTTAAACTAAAAGAGGGGAAATTTAGATTTAAATTTAGAGGAAAAAGTATTTAAGTCAGAAGGTGATTCATGGGGATGAATCCTGAGCTGATGTATATTCACATATAATAATGCTATTGACTAAAACATGTATCATCTCATAAGTTTTCTTTTTCTTTAAAAAAAATAAAAGTAGGAGTACAGTTGACAGCAGATTTTTCCATTTTGTTGGGGTTTTTTTTGTTTGTTTGTTTTTCTCTGAAGAGCCAGAAAAGATGGTGATCTGAACTGAAGGATCCCTTTCTCTTCCCTGAGAGTGATTTCAGCACACTACTGATACATTCCTGAGGATATGGACAAATGCAAGATGCGAGTTGTAATTTCTGAGTATTTCTTTTTTTAAAAGCTATTCTTAACATGCGATTTTGATTGCATACACTAAGCCCATTGTATTCTTTGGCCCTGCTTGAGAAAGAAAAACTAAAAAATTTGTAAAAATGTAAAATATATCATGAATCAGTGGAAAAGACAATACTCCTTCAGTTTTTAGTGCTTCAGTTTTGTCATTTTACCAGTTTAAATAATTTTATGGCTCTCTTCCATTCTAATATTTGTAAGTTCATTGTATTTCTAACTTCACTTTCAAATACAGCTATCTAATGTATGAATATTCAACTTTCTCTTCTAGGAAGTACCCCTCTCTCTTTATCCAACATGGACACAGAGGCATGCGTCCAACATGGCAAGAGGTATGAAACAAGAGTTCTACTATGCTACTATGTGACTGTGTGATGTCTTTTGTGATGAGGTCAACGAAGATGCACTTAGAGTATTAAATGTGGATGCTCACATTTCAAAGTATAAATAAATGAAAACAGAGAGAATGTGTCTTGGTTTAGGAAATGGGACTGCGGGAAAAAGAAATTATCTGAGACTTCCTTGAGTCTCCAGATATCATGTTGCATTGGGCAAGCTGATGAATAATGTTAATACACTAGAAGGCACTAAGGAACCTTGTGAACAGAAAGCTACATTCAGTTCGTTGCTATCAGGCAACAGAAGTGAACAATGAAAAAAGACAACAAGAAAGGGTAAGGTGTATTTGGGCCTTTAAAATACCTCCATTTTAGTAATAGATAATTTTAGAGCATCGTATTTTAAAACAGTATTTAAAAGCAAGTAAACTTTTCAAATTGAGATTCTCAGTGTTATGAACAGTGCCTAACATTTGCTGACCAGATTTTTAAGTTATAGAAACAAAAATCCACCCAGAATTATGTACTAAAAAATCATGTCATTAGGATAAAGATTATATCACTGCTTTGCTGTTCTGCTCTTTCACTGCTTCCTATTCCAGTATCTGATTTTTAGGCAGTAAGCTGTGATTGCCTACTGCTCTGCCTTCTCAGTGCACAGCATAACCTGACCTAACAATAAATAATGGAGTTTGCATCCCAAAATCTCACATTTTATTTGACCTACATTTCAATCAGGTGTGTTCCCATCAAGAAACGCCTGGTGAAAATGGACGCAATACCAACTTAAGTCATATTGAATGTTAGTAGAAAATTATGCAGGTAGAGAGGGGTAATTATACTTCTCTTCACATACCAATGAATGGTGGAAATCTAAACCCAAATGCAGTTTATATTTGAAGTTCTTTGCACTTGATCCTGTCTGCAAATTAAAATAAATTGGAATATACAGAATCATGCTTTGGGCTTCTCTTAATTTATGGTCTGCTTAAACGGGGAAGAGAGAGTAAATGGTAATAAGGTCAGTTAGTTTTTATAGTCATGCTTCACTTGCAATCATTTCCAAAAATGTCTGCATATTCTGGCTGTCTTCAGTGCCTCCCAAATTCCTGTTGCTTTTTGTTTCTGCCTAATTACCAAGACTAGAGCTGCAGTCGCTGAGATGGAAGAAAAACAATACAATCATATTTTAAGGCCAGGGTCAGAAATCAAAGTGATGTAAAGCTAATTGAGCCTTGACCTGTTCAGCACAAAATTATAACCATTCCATTGTCAGATTTGGAACTCTAATATTTGAACTTTCTCCCTCAAAAATGACACATAAACCACTAAATTAAATTTAAATTCAATTTTAAATTTAATTTAAATTTTTTTAATTTTTTAATTTAAATTTAAATTAAATTTTAAATTTTAAATTAAATTTACACATAAACCACTAAATTACATGACAGTAATCCAAGATAATAATGTTAATAATGGAGATCATTTTTCAAAAGCATTTACCAGTAGGATTGAAGATTTTAAAAATGTTAGTTAGTCAACACAGCTAATAGAAATAATCAAATCAATGGTGTACTGTGTGTTGGTGTTGGCATGGCAGATGGAAATGGAATAATTGGACAGTTTCAGTGACAAAATAAAGTGATCAGACTGTTTTTAATTTAAGAAAAAATTGCTCAAATTTTGCCTGGTCTGATTCATAACAGCAACAAAATATGTTGGATTTGCTTTCATTTCCATCAAAAAACAGAATATATCACTGATGAATTTCTGTGGTTGAATACTTAGGAAGAATCTTGTTCTTAAATGCCTAGATATTAGCTGTTTGTCATACAGAGCACATAGACTCAAACTACCGCAGCATTATAGATGGGGGTGGAAAAATGCATGCTCCTGGGAAGAGAAACAATGAAAGCAACACTGAATGAGAAAGCAAGTGTTTAATCTCAGCAGATTCAGCCATGGAAGAGCATCCTCTGCTCATAAATCTGAGAAGCAAAGAACCCTTTCTGCTTCAAAGCCTTGACAGGGAGATAGTAACAATGCCCACTTACTTTGTCCTGCAACCCTCTTAATCCTCATAGTTAAGATTCCTGAGAGGGCTTTGCAAGGTCTTACTCCTAAAAGTTAACTGGGGTTGACTTTGACTATGGTTCCTAATTCTACAATTGCAACCCTGAAGAGAACTGCAAAGTTAGGTATACAGAGCTGCCACTAAGGCTGGAAGTTTGGTATAGCAAATGGTTATTTCCGAAATACATGTAATATCCATGCTCACCAAGATGATACAAGAAATGTTAACACTCATAATATTAGAGGTAATTTCAGTGTTTTGAAAGTTCAAAGCACGTATGAAAAAACTGGGATCACTCCCTAATTCCAATTGGTCCTGCTGTGTTTGTGCAGATTCTTTCAAAAGAGGAAGAAAACTTTGTGATTCAAATGACTCAAAATACAGGCTTTGTGGAAACCTGAATGCAGAACAATGAAAAAAATTCTCCATTGAATCTATATCGTAGGGTATGCATGTTTTCAAGCTGCATACCCTACCCTACAGTATAGATATAAAAGGAAAAAAAAATAATAGAAAAACAAAAACAAGGAGAAAGGAAGAAAGGATGGGAGAGAAAAAGAAGGAAAAAGAAAAGGAAAAAACCCTACAACCTCTGTTGATGTCAGATTCCATGCTGTAATTTGGCTGCCCCTTCTGGCTGAGAGGAAGGCTTTAAGTGGGATCCTTGCACTGTGGCAGTGAGGCCACAATCTGCCTTCACTTTTGACAGGGTGAGGATGTCAGCCCTGCCCTATAACAATCTCCAAGACAAACAAACCATCAAAACACAAACAAATAAACAAACAAACAAACTGTATACAGACTGTGCACACATGGAATTCATATCCATGGGAGTATTTTAAAATCTAATCAGTGGAATGCTAGCAAAGTCACTGAAATTAATGTGAAAACAAGTGCTGGTGACAGCAGCTGGACCAGTGCAGACTGACTACAGTTTTCTGCTCTGAGTATGACACTGCAGGGATTTCTTTCCAGCTTATGGTATTGGTGCTGACAATAAAGAGTAAGATTTGTTTCCAAAGAGAGAACATCTTCACAGGTTCATAATGCAATTATAAACTGAGACAACAGCTATAATATGGGAGAAAATCCCTTCTCTCCCCTAATGTCGTGCTCAGGGCCATTTTTCTTCACTGACCTATGGGACCTACAGGACTAAAAGGAGACCAGCGCCACACCAAAAGGCCAGTGTGCATATTTGAGAACCACACTGAATGTGTTACAGACTCCATTGCATGTAGAAATGGACGATGCCAAGTTTGGGGTCTGTAGGCTGCTTTATACCACCTCCTTTCCCTGAAAGCTCCTGCCGTTCTCATGTTTTAAACCATCTTCCTACTCAATTCCATCATTGCAATGCCTTCTCTATAAAAAGCCCAGGACTGCAGCTGACCTAGAAACAGGCTTCCGGACAGTGCTTGGATTTCTACTTTCCGGCTCTCTCCCGCTTCCTCTTTCACCTTGTAACGTACAGAATTACTCAAAGAAAAATCCCTGTCTACATTCAGAGCAACTCTCTGTCAGGGAGCAGCAACTTCTGCTCTCACTGCTGATGCAGAGATATCCCAGAAAGGCTCAACCAGGACATAAGAGTGCACTTGGAAAGCAAAGACAAGCCCTACCCCAAGACAGTAACTGTACTGCACTTTACAGTCATTTTCAGCACAGGTCAGGGCTTTGCTATTTATTCTGTAGTCATCTGTTATCTTGTGCAAACACAAACGCGGCCTCAGGATTTTATTTTCAGACAGTAACAGTACCTTTTGTTTCTTCCTGCTTTTTCATCCTACACTGTAAATCTGCAGTTTCAATTAGCTCCTCCATTACTCCTGCGCATTTTCTGTGACTTCTGTGGTTTCAAGACTGTTATTTTAGGAAATAGGAAGTTTCATATGCCACCTCTGCATTATACTGTACATCATATGTTATTAACTATTGCCCACATTTTACCTACACAGACCAAAGTAACAGATATGGAATCCTTCAAAAATTTATGTCAGAAAATATTTAATTTGAAGCACATAAGTAGCAGTGCTGTGCAACTACTCATATATGGTCTTGCTGAACAAATTTTATCTTGCGCATGTCTTTGCACATGTCTTTGTTAAACCTTATGAGGTTCACCTGGGTCCACTGTTCAAGCCTGTCCAAGTCACGCTGGATGGCATTTTATCCCTTAGGCATGTCAGCTGCACCCACAGCTTGGTGTCATCCACAAACTTGCTGACTGTGCACTCGATCCCATGGTCAATGTCTTTGATGAAGATGTTAAAGAGCACTAACTCTTAAGGGACATCACTTGCCACTAATCTCCATCCAGTCATTGAGCCATTGGCCATCATTGGTACAATCCTGCAATCAGTTCCTTGTCCATCAAACAATCTACCATCAAATCTGCGTCTTACCAAGCTGAAGAGAAGGAGTAACAAGGTGCTGTGTCAAAGGCCATACTGAATGAAATCTTACATAGACAACATTAGTGGTTCTTTTCTTGTCCAGTGACACAGTTACAACATCATAAAAAATAACAAGGTTGGTCAGATAGGACCTAGCATTGGTGAAGCTGTGCTGGTTATGCCATATTACCTCTTTCTCTTTCAAGTGCCTTAGCATAGCTTCCAGGACAATCTGCTCCATGATATTCCCTGGTTCTAAATGAGGCTAAATAGGCCAGTAGTTTCCATCATCATCCTTTCTATTCTTAAAAATGGGTGCCATATTGCTTTTTCCAGTCAACAGGGATTTCACCTGCTGACCATGACTTTTCAAATATCAAGAGTGGTTTGGTGACTACATCAGCCAATTCCCTCAGGATGCTGGGATGTATCTCATCAGAACCCATAGGCTTGTGGATAATCAGACTCCTTAGGTGGTCATGAACCTGATCAGCAGGAGGGGCAATGCTTTCCCAGTTCCCACATTCTAAAGCATTCTCTTGAAGCCTGTGTGTAGAGCAATTGCTAATGAAAACCAAGGCAAAAAATGTTGAATACCTCAGCCTTCCCCTTGTTCGTCGTTCCTAGCTTGCTGGTATTGCTCACTGAGGCAATAGGTCTCCTGGCCATTCCTTTTTCAGTTGATGCACTTATAAAAGACTTTCTTTTCTATCTTTGCATCCATTGCCTAGTCCAGTTCCAGCAGGGCCTTGGCATTCCTGGCCCCATCCCTACACAGCCTAGCAGCATGCTTACATTCCTTCCAGGTTACCTGTCCCTGCTTCTACTGCCTGTGCATTTTCTTGCTCCACAGATCAGTTACCTTCATATTAACAGCTAGCATTTCAATGCAGTTTTATTTAACTAAATCGATATGCCTATCTAAATAATTATGCCATTATAAATATACTCATGCTATATTAAGCAATCAGGCACATCAAGCATAAATGTGTCCATGAGTGTGGACTGACTTTCAGAAAAGCAGTCAGCTCTTTGAACTCTTAATGATTTTCCTTTGCCTTCCAAGCAATGACCCCAGCCCAGTATAATCACTCTAAGCAATGGCAGGCATTTATAATAGTAAAACTAAATAATTAATGCTCTATTTGTGACAAGGTAAGTGGTATGTATACATATCCATTTATGTATTGGTAATGTGTGCTATCAAGCAAAAGCAGAATTAGCAGGCTAACAAGCTGATGTGGCAGCTGCATCTTGTACAGACCATTACTACATACATTTTCAGAGTCTGCTTAGGCATAAAGGTATATTACTGTGCTGTTTTGTGCTGGAGTATAGTAAGTTTTCTTCCTAGTAGATGATACGGTGGTGGATTTTGAACTCAGAGTGAGAATACATTTGATCACACCCTGATGTTGGTGAGCAGTGATTACACAGAGTCAAGGATTTTTCAGCTTCTCACACTCCTCTGCCAGCAAGGGCCTGGGAGTGCACAGGGACGGGGAGGATCAGAACCAGGATAGCTGACCTGAACTGCACCAAGAAATCACAGCATAAAGAAGAAGGAAGGTCAGGTACTGGAGTGATGGTGTTTGTCTTCCTGACACACCACTACATGTGCTGAGCCCTGCTGTCCTGGCAGTGGCTAAACACCTGATTGCTGATGGGAAGCAGCCAGTGAATTCCTCACTGTGCTTTGCTTGTTGTCAGGGTTTCTGCTTTACCTGGAGAACTGTCTTTATCTCAGCCCAGGGGTTCTCCTACTTTTACCGTTCTGATTCTGTCCTACATCCTATCTGGAGACAGTGAGCGAATGACTGTGTTGTGCTGAGCTGCCTGCTAGGTTAAACAGCCCAGAATTTTACACGAAATGCAGTGACTTGCCCAGTCCCGAGAGCTTTTTTGAGTGCAATTAATTTACGATGCTTCATTTTTGTTCAGGTGACATGGAAGAAACTCACAGATAGAATAGCAGCTCTTTGGCCTTCTGGGAGAGCAGCCAACAAAACAGATAACTAATATTTGTTACTCTTGCTTTCTTTTGGATAACTTTTAACCCTTATTTTTCTTATGCAATAATGCCTGAAAATTGTCTTCACATGCATAACTGGATCCTGTCTACATTCCTAGGAAGAGTCCCTCAAGTTTCAGTCTGTTCCATAGCCAGCTGAGTCCAGATGCCATGTTGTCTGCATCAGTATGGTGACAAGTTGGGGCTAATAAATACTGAATCTTCCAAAAGCAGACACGTCAACTGTCTTTACATGCACGACTGTCCTTGATGACTCAGAACACTGAGTAAGCCAAGGACCCTGGGAGATCCAGTGTGTCAGCATAAACAGACTTGCCACCACAGACAGGGTTAACATCTTCATGAAATGCAGCAGTGCCCCTTCAATTGACAGCATCCCTGAGATACAGTGGCCTGTGAGTGCATGGCCCAAACTTGCTGCTATCTCCTGTACACACAAGATGAGATGCAATGTGTACACACGGTGAGGTGACAGAGGAAAGATTACCACTATGCTAAACACATCTGAGATTTATTTGAGCACAGGGCCTAGCACATTAGCCTCCTGCTTACTCTAGATCTCCTTGTATGCCATGGGTGGGTGAGTCTTGTCTGGCCTCAGAATTTCTTAGTATTCTTTGTGTCCTTTATAACCAAATAAGTTTATCTAAGTTACAAAGTTCAACCCTTTCATAATCATCCTTATGAGTGCCACTTTTGTATACATTAAGTCCAAGAATATTGATGGCATCATGGGCTGAGACTGAGTTTTTGAACACATGATTAGTAGAACACTTGGCCTCTCTCTGCTCTGGACCTCTTCCACAGGACTCACCACAGCCACATCTCCATGCAGGTCATTCCGTAATGGCTTGTCCTCCAATTCCACAAGATTAACTTTGTTAGGCTCATTTCTTCATGCTGAGTGATTAGAGAGAGAACTGGTCTCACTGACTCTGCTTTCCTTTGGTCCATATTTGGTACATATCTCATACCCCATCCCTTTTCACCAGCATGTTATCTTTATTCCAGAAAATCCAGAACATTTCCCAACATCGACAAGGCTGTAATGTTAATAATCTATGTGATCTACTAGAAAAGCATTGCATCAGTTAAACAGTTAAACAATCTCAATTATCTTATCAGAGTAATGTAAAGTGTTATTAGCCCAGCTAATCTAAGACTTCATACTACTGCTGTGTAATGTTATATTTAATAAACATATAGTGGACTCACACTGGAGCCCACAGTTATGTAGTTTTTGAGAACTGCTTTAGAATGACAACAGTGAGTTTAGAAAGATGTTTTAAACTATTCCCCAAATGGGCTTGACCTGCCAAGATCAAATAAAATTTGTCAAAATATAGGCACAATTGATTAAGCATGCTTTTTAATTTTAAATCTTTTTTCCATCAGTGACATTGCCATCTGTAGGCCAGAAAGCTACATGAAGACCGTACACTGAAATATTCCCAATAGGAAACCAAAGCAAAATATGCAAGAACTGACTGAAGCCTATTGCAATCTCACGGTCCTGAAATGAGTATTTCCCTCATAAGTCAAACCAGTAAGTAAGGGTAGTATGGTAATTCTGCTTTTTAGTTACAGCTGTGCTTCATTGCCTGTATAATTGTACAACATAAAAAAGGAAGGAAGCAGGGGAGGCATTAAAATCTCTGAATGTTTTTGATGGAGTCTCTTTCTAGCCCAAGCGTGGGAGGTGAGAAAACATCAGAACTTTGGATACAGAAAGGGCAGCTAATGACATTCAACTGGATGTGAAATGTCTTTTGCATGGAGGATGGAAATATAGCCATGGCAAACTGTTTTATGGACAGATGGGCAAACATTTCTTGGAAAAAAAATAACCCATCGCAGCAAAATAACATTTTAAAAATAGTATTTGTGAGGTCTAGTTATCATTTTAGTTTTACCTCCTTCTTCATTCAGAAATTCTACTGCAGCAAAATCATGGGGAATACTGACACAAGTGCACAGAAAGGCAGGACCTTTTCAAAGCTTGATGAGGTAACTGAGATTTGTCTCCTTGACTCCTGAATCTTCTGTGAATCCCAGGTGAAAAGAGTCTCCTTTTACTAAGAAAAACATATTTCTTCTATATTACAGACATCAAAACTGACCTGTTGGACAGCAAATAAATACCTGTTTCCCTGTCAGCAGCATTACAAAGATCTTCAAAGTTTCTCGAAGAGATTCCTTTCTCCTATCTGTGTGTGAAGGACACTGAATTATGTTGCAAGGGTGTTTTTACTTCTGGCCATTTGTATTTTGCATATCCTTGTTATTATTGATTCAAGTAGTTTATAATATTAACCAAGTAGGTGACTGAACAAAGTAGCTCACAAAATGGTACATTATTTTTCACCTAGGAAAATGATGCTTGCATAATTGTGATGCGTATCTGAGCTTGTCCCTCTATGTCTCTCAGGTCTCCTCTAACACTCCTCAAACTAATTTACAATTTCCAACCAAATTTAGAGGAAAGAATAGCACCCACCATTGACAGAGAGAGACAGAAAGATGAAAAGGAGAGGGAAAGATGAAAGTGAGAACGTATACAGAGGTCACTGTTCTGCAGTGGAGGAGCTGAGAGATTACAGCGCCCATAGGAGGGAGGGGGTAGACCTGAGGGTCTCCTTGTAAGCAGGGAGAGAAGAAGGGAACTAGGTAAAAAACTGAGGCTACACCAGCAATATTGTTAAAAAGCAGACAAGGACAAAGACAGAGAGAGAAACTGTAGAGGGGCAAGGGCAAGAAGCCAGGGGTCTTGCAGGAGGGTTTGTATTCTATGGGCAACAAATCACAAAATCAGAGGGATCCCCAGTTCCTCTGTTCAGGGAACAACTTGTTAGGAACACTCCTGCTAGGATATTTGGTGTAAAATAGCTTACATTGGCACCATACCAGTACTGTGGTTTTGCTGGTATTCTCTGAATCCAAGGGTAGGCTGACCTTCTGTTTCCCATCTCCTTCTTTGTACGTATTCACATGTACTAACATCTTGGTTTATGGGAAAAAATTGTTCTTTTCAGTAAAACCCGAAATTCTAGCATGAAGAAATGGCTTTAAAAATAAATAAATAAATAAATAAAATTAAAAAAAAACTTATTCCTAATACTTTCTGAAAAATATTATCAACTGATGTTACTCATTCTCCATTTTTCTGGACATTTTAAATTGTTAAACAAACATTGAGGTTTTTATCTCAGGGAAGGAGTTGGATAGGAAAGCTCCTGTTCTCAGCTTTGCCAATGGTTTCTCATGGGACATAGCCATTGAAATTTCATGCTTTCTCAGTTTAACCCATCTGTAAAATGAATGCAGTAGGCAACCACACAATGTATGTTGGGAAATCTCTTGAAATGTCAGATGAATATATTGGTATTAATCCATAGTTCCTTGAACATACACAGTAAGTTCTTTTTAATTCTTATTTTCCTTTCTCAGATGAACCTTGTTTTTTTTTCTGTCTTACTCTTTGCTGCAACCTTGTCAGAAAATGCTCAGAATTCATGTAGAATCTGTTGAATATGTGCATAATCAGGGACCAGAAACGGGCTTGTCTTTTAAAACATGGATATCAGATTGTGCATTTTCCAAGGAAGCATCTCCTTCTCAACTATCTTTTTCTGGCATCTTACCAGATATTAGCACTGTAAAATTTAAAGAATCTGGAATCTACATTGTACATGTGTACAAGGTTCATTTAATTAAATGGAAAATACGCTTCATGCACTCTTAAAAATTACATTAAAACCCATCTTACAGTAGATTGAAAACAGGTTTTTGTTCTATGCAGAATATTTCAGAGATTATATCCTCAAACCCTTTCCTGTGCAACTTCAACATTCTATCATCTACTGCAATTGACCCATCTTTATTCAAATGGATTTGAAATAAAGACCAAATCCTACAGCCCAAGTTAGCTGAGCATACTGTAATTCCTCATCTTGATATCAAGTGTAAAACTAATTTTCTTGACATATTTAACACAAAAGCTATCCTTGGCTTATGCTAAGTCTGTGACAAACAGAGAAATCCAATAAAATATGAAATCAATGCCGACATTTTCTCCTTGATACTTCTCAAAACATCATGCTCCTAGGGAATCATCATCTAATTTCAATGAAAAACATATTTCCAGGTGTCAGGATGAACTGAGACCTAAAACAGGCAATGAGAACAACTTATTATTTCTTTCTATGCAAGTTAGATTACAGTTTGCAGACGTGAGTTTTATCAAAAGGATACAGGCTTTGTCTGCTTAGAGTACAGCCGATATGGATTAGATTAGAGGACTGTGATTTAAGGTATTAATAAACTTGTGGGAAAGACAGGCCCTTTCCTCCAGATCTGGGAACTCTAATCCCTTTGGAAGCAAGGAGTACAATATACTCCACATGATGGTATTTCTTACTAGCTCTTTCAACAATATGCTGCCTTTAATGGAATCTATCTTGAGCCTCAAAAGCCAAGTACAAAGGTAACAACTTAAAATACATATACTAATCACCTTAGATAAGATGCTATACAACTGCTTCCAATTTTAATTGTTCTGCTGTGTGTTCTGCATGGTTGAATATTGAGAGAACAACAGATTCCAAGAATGAAAATGCTCTGTGAAATCCTTCAGGTGTCATCTCCCTCAGTAGGAATGCCAATATCTAATTCCAGCTGCACAGATTATAAACCAGCACGATTTCCTTCTTAACATTCATAAATCTCCCACTTTCCCCACTAATACTTTCCCCAGTAATACTTCTCACACACCTTTCAAGTACCAACCAAATTTTATTTTTGCTGTTTAAGATCCTTGCTTACTATACATTTTCTACCAGAACTTTGGTAACAGTAGGAGAACTAGTGCGCTACAACCGTGATGTTATATAATATTTTGCTTTGATTATGAACCGTTATCTATCTCTTTGAAATCATCCTGCATTTAAATTTCAAGGCTTTTGTGGGGGATTTTTTGTTCAGCTTTGTGGGTTTTTTTTTCATGCAGAGAGTTTTTTCTGTTTCTGCAGCATGTAATGAGATGTGGTCATAGCAGTCGTCTGCATGCTCTAGAACTTGATGCTAAATAACAACAAACCCTATTCTAATATCTTATAAGAATTTTCTCATAAGCTTTAAGACACACTGCAAGATCACACATTCACCTGAAAGACTTCAGAGATGGGCAGATAAATGCAAAATTTAGGTTGTTTCTTTTTGCTGTCGCTGCTCTGTGCCATGGTACAAACCATACCAAGTATCACATAAGAGTGTAGAACAAATGCATGGCTGCTCTAGCCTGTCTATGTTTAATTCTACATTTTTCACCAAAACAACTCTCAAGTCCTGTAAGAGTTGAATTTGGGAATCCATTTTTGCTTTTGCAATGCATGTAGCTGCATAGACAGTGACTTTACTGTACAGCTCATTTCCTGCCTCAGATTTAAACTACTCTTAAGGATTTCACACAAGCTGGTCTTTGCAAATGAAAGAAGATTTTCTGTAAGCACTCTTCACCACTTATAATATGGCAGATTATGGCTGAACCATCTTCTTATTTTTTAGAATCCTAAAGATGCCAGTTAAAGTACTATGGCATATAAATGAATGAAATGTAAGGCCACGTGACATACAAATTTGAGCAGAGACTTGAATACGGTTTCCAGAAAAATAATCTAACTACTACGCTCTTGAGCGTTAGAAAGAACACTCTCTTCTCTGTTGAAGCTGTTGTAACAATGGAGTGAGTGAGAGCTGTGCAAATAACTGATTTGTGATGGTTTGCTGAACAGAAAGACTACCAGATTAAATCTAGCTAATTACTAATTTTTGCATAGATAATTAAATATTCACTGAAGAAAAAGCTTGAGTATTACTCTATTTCAGAGTTCTGCTGACTGAGCTATTTGCCGGAAGCTCGAAGCACCACACTCCTTCCCCTCCTCCTGCTTCAGATGTAAGTTATGTGAGAAAGGCCTGGCCATCCACCTTCTTACAGGAAAGGTTTCATGCTTGTGAATGCCAAGAAAAAAGAGAGGCACCTTTCTTCAGAATTAGCTGCCTAAGCCTGATTGAGAGACAGAATAGGATGAAATGCTTCATACATCCTCAGCTTCTCTACTCACTCCTTTCTTAGTGTCCTAGGTTAACATTCCTGTCCCCTCAATGCATTCTGGGCAGACAGCTGTAGATGTCTGTATTAAAATGGACAGCACAACACCAACCCAAGAAGCCTGATGTTAACCTCAGAAGTTTTCCAGCTGTGCAAATTTCTGAAATGCTTTTGCTTTGATTATACGGATTGAGAAAACTTTGACATCTTCAAGTCATGACAGATAAATATGTAAGATTGAATAAGGGTAACATGTGTCTCTAATGATCCATGTGATCCATTTAGCCTTAACATGTTTAAATAATAATACTTTATTTACCAAAGGGACACTGAGATTAAAGCCATTCATATCATTTATTTGCAACATTTGCACTAAACCACCACAGAATAATTAATTCTTATTAGTAAACAAGCAAACCAAGAGCTAACAAAATTGAAACAAGCTTTCCACAGAATCACAGAATCACAGCACCACCAAGGTTGGAAAAGACTACAAGATCACCCAGTCCAACCATCACCAATAGTTCCCACTAAACCATGTTCCTCAACACAAAATCCAAACGTTCCTTGAACACCTCCATGGTCGGTGACTGCACCACCTCCCTGGGCAGCCCATTCCAGTGCCTGACCACTCTTTCAGACAAGTAGTATTTCCTAACATCCAGTCTGAATCTTCCCTGGAGCAACTTGAAGCCATTCCCTCCAGTCCTATCACCAGTTACACGAGAGAAGAGGCCAACCCCCAGCTCACCACAGCCTCCTTCAGGTAGTTATGGAGAGCAGTAAGGTCTCCCCTGAGCCTCCTCTTCTCCAGACTGAACAATCCCAGCTCCTTCAGCTGCTCCTCATAAGCCCTGTGCTCCAGACCCTTCACAGCTGTGTTGCCCGTCTTTGAACCCGCTCCAGGACCTCTTCCAGTGAGGAGCCACAGCACTCGAGGTGCAATCTCACCAGAGCTGAGTACAGGGGGACAATCACTGCCCTGTCTCCGCTGGCAACACTGTTTCTGATGCAAGCCAGATGCCATTGGCCTTGTTGGCCACCTGGGCACGCTGCTGGCTCCTGTTCAGCCCAGCATAAATCAATATCCCCAGGTCCATTTCCTCTACACAGCCTTCCTCTACACAGCTCTGCTCCAAGCCTGCAGTGTTACCTGGAGTTGTTGTGGCCAAAGTGCAGGACCTGGCATTTGGCCTTGCTGAACCTCATTCCATTGGCTTCAGCCCAGCTATCCAGCCTGTCCAGATCCCTCTGTAGGGCTTCGCTACCCACAGGCAGATCAACACTTTCAGTCAACTTGGTATCATCTGCAAACTTACTGAAGGTGCAGTCAGTGCTCTCATCCAGGTCATTGATAAAGATGTTGAAGATATTTTCTTAATCAGTCGTCTTCTTCCAATGACAACCAAATTCTCTGTTCTGGAGTAGTTCATAAACCCTTAATCCAAACCAGAAGGATTTGCATGATACATAAAATGAAAATCAGGCTGACAATCTCATGTTTCTTCTGTTACGATTTTTTAAACATTGTTAATTGTCCAGAATAAATTGTAACAGGTGTCTCAAGAACAAAATCATCATAGAATCGTTATAAAAAGGCCTGGGTTGAAAGAAGTTTAATGATCATTTAGTTCCACACCCCTGCCACGAGCAGAGCTGCTACCCACTAGATCAGGCTATTCAGAGCCTCGTACAACCCAGCCTTGAATACACTGAAGGCATTCACACTTCTCTGGGCACCATGTTTCAGTGCCTCACCACCCTCTGAAGAGAAAATTTCCAAACACCTAATCTAAATCTCGTCTCTTTTATTTTAAAAACATTTCCTCTTATCCTATCTCTATCAGACCATGAAAAATCTAAGTCTCTGTCCTGCTCTTAACTCCCTTTAGGTACTGGAATGCCACAAGGAGGACTTCATAGAATCTTCTCCAGGATGAACAAGCCCAGCTCCTTCAGCCTTTCTTCAGAGGAGAGACGCCCTCTCATCATCTTGATGGCCTTCCTCTGGAGAGGAAGACTCCAAGAGCTCCACATCTTGTGTTGGGGACCCCAGGCCTGGAAGCAGTACTGCAGACAGGGCCTCACGAGGGCAGAGCAGAGGACAGTCCCCTCTCTCATCCTGCCAGACACTCCTTTTTTGATGTAGCCCAGAATGCTTTTGGCTTTCTGGGCTGCTAGCACACATCACATATTGCTGATTTGCATCAAGCTTTTCAGGCATGAGTTCTCCTGTGAAGGGCTGCTCCCAAGGAGTTCTTCTCCCAGTCTGTACTCCTATCTGAGATTGATACTGCCCCTTACCAACTGGAGCACCCTGCACTTGGCCTTGTGGAACATCATTAGGTTACCAACACCAACTTTTCTAGCCTGACCAGGTCTCTCTGGTTGGTATCCCTTCCTTCTACTATATCAACTGAACTACTCAGCCTGGTATCATAAGCAAAATAGCTGATTGTATGTTCAACCCAGTATTCAGATGTTGAAGAGCAGTGGTCCCAAAGTAGACTGCTGTGGGACACATCCATGACTGGCCTCCGCCATAGAGATAATGCCACTGACCACAACACTCTGATTGTGACTTTCCAGCCAATTCTTATCCACTGAATAGTCCACCACTCTAATCCATACCTTCCTGATTTAGTGATGTTGGTCTATGCTAAAGGCCTTGCAGAAGTCCACGTAGATGACATTGGTTGCTTTTTGTATACTGATGCCATCAATCCAACCTAGATGGCTACCAGAATAGTCAGGCATGATCTGCCCTTGATGAAGCTGTGCTGATTGTCTCAGATCACCTCCTCATCTTGCCTGTGCCTTAGCACAACTTCCAGGAAGATGTAATCCATGATATTCCCAGGTAGAGATGTGAGGCTCACCAGTCTGTATTTCCCCAGATCTTCTTTTCAACCTTTCTTAAAAATGTTAAGTTTTGTTCCATTTTTTACAGTTACCAGAGACATCACCCAACAGCCAAGACTTTTCAAATATGATGGAGGGATGTTTTGCAGCCACATCATCCAGTTCCTTCAAGATCTTGTGATCCATGTCATTGAGCTTCTATAGATCGTACGCATTCAGTTTTATGAGGCACTCTCTGATTTATCCAGTCTTACAGTTGGATGAATTTTGCTCCCTCAGCTACATCTAAGAAGTTCAAGGATGTAAGATTCAGGGACATGAGGGGCATGGGAATCCTGACTGCCAGTGAAGACTGAGGCAAAGAATTTACTGAGTACTTCATCCTTATTCTTTTCTATTGTTTCCAGACAAATGTTTACTAATGCTAAAACATTTTTGCTATTAGCCATAAAAAATACATATTTAAAATACAATATTACACTTGCTATCCATCATTTTTATTGCACACTGTTTCATACACATTCAGTAGATCAAGTACTGCACATTCCACAATTGCTGCATCTATACCCACTTTAAAGATCAGTTTGACTGCAGAAGGTTACAGCAGAGTCTCTGAGCTGCTCTTTCCATCCACACATAGAACTACCACCAGCCTAGAAAATACCTGTGAACTGCCTGTCTGAATGTACACAGCACACAACTTGAAAATCAGATCTTGCATGTTCTAGAGGACATTGTCAGTTACACATCTGTCATATCTATAGATATCCTGCAGAATCTGATCTTAAAAAAACAACAAAACAAACAAAAAAAGCCTTAGAAAAAGGCAAACTCAGCTTTGAAAACATGACGGTATGATGACTAGTTCCACAAGAACAAAAGGCACACAGACATGGGTGAATAACATATTTAGAACACCTGAGTAAAGAAGAAAAAAAAAACTACACCACAACTCCAAGAAAAAACCTTTTACTTTTATCCAACAAAACAAACAAAAATGTATTTCAGGTTATGCAGAGCTTTTCGCTGAGGGAAAGCTAACCTTTGGGGGTGTTTTTGGTAGCAGTAAATCTCTGCATTCTTGAGCAGAATGCATCTGACAGCTGCAATTTTACTTCTCAAAGATACCATGCTGCTGACTTTCAATACTTATGTAAAATATTGATATTTCTATGTGAAACAGATCGCTGAATTATAGATAAATTTCTAAATAATATTCAGGCAACTGAAATCTGTGAATTTGACAAAGAAATATGAGTGATGGTTGACCTCTAACAATGCACCAAACCAGAGGATCCTAGAGGCATTAAGAACCTTCCAAAAAGCATTCAGTTCTGCATAGATTTTAGAGATTTTAGTAGCTGAGCTGAGCCTTACCTCATAGAGGATGAACTATCTTTCACATTAACCAGAGATATCAGAGAGAAGAAGATCCAGTTCCCTCTCTAGTACATGTGGCAAATATCCATGTGGCACACTGGACGACAGGACAAAGGCTTGCTTGAGCAGAGAGAATCATGCCCTTCCTAAGTTATTCTAAGTTCTACCAATATTTTTGTACTGCTATTACTTTTTGCTAGGATTATATGATCATGTTACTGTCCTGACTAATGTTCTTATTTTCCTAAAGAGTACAAAACTCTAATTTTCTAGAAAAATACTGCTTTCAAATGAGAAGAGATATAAAATGAGTCCTTACCGCTTATTCATGAGAGACAGATGTTATTTTTGGCTGCACTATTTAATGAATACCACATTATGCTCTTTTTAACCTTACACCAGAAATAACATACTTTTAGCATTCATGAACTTCAAGCCATTATCAGCAAAAGTTTCTATTAACATCCAAAACTTTTCTCAGTTCTCACTGCAAAATCTTCAAGCTGTCAGCTACAGTTCCTATTATATGAGGATTTTTTTACTCATCAAAAATTTTTCATGCAAAAGATATAATCCTTGGCAGTCAGCTAGCTGAGGTTGAAAACAGTCCACAGCATTTTACATTGTCTTCTTTCTGATATTGGATTTACATATTTGATGCCTTGTATTTTTAAAGTGTAGGTGTGGGGTTTTTTTCCAGCCATCTGAAAAAACGAAAACACTGCATCCTTTTATAAATACTATTTTGTTTCTGCTTATTTTCGCAGATTTGGAGAAAAGTCTGCCAGTAAGTATCAGCTGAAACTAATTATCATCAGTACAAAATCTCTGAGCTGATTTGGGATGCTGACAAAAATGCAACATGAAAATGAATAAAATGTTGCTTGAGAACCAGAAATCAGCTTTGCCAGCCAGTGACTACAATGAAAACTAAACGCCTGCATATAGTTATTATTAGCATTTCATTTCTGTATGGATAGCTTCCTTTACAGAGTAAAGGCTGTGGCTGATTCAAACTGCTTCGTTTAAGCCCAGTACAAAAGATTGTGTGATGCCTGCATGGTAACTTTGTCAGTGTGTGCAATAGGATTTTTTTCCTCTGAATCTAGTATGATGGATTGAAACAAATGAGGTTGTTATAAGAAAGGCCCTTAAAATCTGAAGCCTCCCTTTCCTACATGTGGGTTATCTTTAGGTGATGATTCCATCCAAGCCAGAGCATGAAGTACAAATGAACAAATTTCATGAGTTGGGCCATGTAGACAATGAAGAGGATATCTTTATGGCCTAACTCAAGCCATATGAACAGCTTATCTTCAAAGTTTGGAATAAAAGTGTCTGAGTTGCTACCTGTGTCCTCATGGCCATAAAGAGCCTTCTAGCAATCACAGATCTCAAGCACATCTTCCTTTCAGCTACATCAACCTGCTGTTGTGTGATTTACTTAGGAACACACCGACCAGAGTGTTGAACCCAGAAGGTGAACCAGCGGCTTTATTAAATAAAGTTCAAGTTGATGAGAGACAACCAAGAAACAAGAATGATACCAGATAAAACCAAAACAAGAAGCTTAGGAGCAAACCCTGTTTCACACTGCTCACTTGGATGGAGGGAAGACAGAGCAACACTTCAGTGGTAGTGGAGAAGAAGAGAAATTTCTGGCACTTCTGCTCACCTCATGATTAGTCTGGCTGCAGCAGCACTCAGAAGCTCACAAAGCAGAATGATGAGATCAGAGCAGATCACATATCAGTACAACTCCCACGGAAGCCGATGTACTCTTTGATGAAGTAACAGAAAAGTGCCCAACAACACACTTCCTCCCAAGACAAGTGGAGCCTTTGGAGCACACCCAGAAGCAGGAGCCATAGCAAGCCACACATGATAAATTCTGCAAACTGTATAGAAATAATCGGTTTACACAGGTAGCACATGTGCAGGATGTGTCACATCTTGCTGTGCTATTCGTGCTGGGCATCTCAGTGCTCTTTAATTTTTTTCTTGACTAAATAATCATCGTAACAAGCTAAAAGCACTTCCACCTCAGAATCTTTACTCTGACAGTAGCCTGACAGCAAAATAAATGATGGCAGTAATAGCTGTCATTATTTGTACCTGCCATGTTGTCAGTATGAAAAGGTGGTTAAACATGAAGTCTTATTTACCTGAGTCCACACACTTAGCGTAATTGACTGAAGAACACACACCTCTGAATGCATAAATGGACACCAGCAAGAGAAAGTAAAGTATTACTGGCAGTAACAATTCAAGCTCACTGGTCAAAGCTGTAGTAAAGTGATTTTAATGCAGCTGAAAAGAAGATAATTTATGGTGTTTAGACTACACCAGAGCTGGCATTGCCAAAAGCTCTGAGGAGGCCAAAAATACACTCAGACATTTTGGGTAAATTTAAATATGCCTGCATACGCATATGAGTGACTCAATGTTTTATTATAATTCCTTCCTTTCCTTTTTTTTTAATTTAAATATTTCATACACAGGATAACTGACTACTGACCTGGAAATTTAAACAATAAAATGCCTTCAACTGCTTTGAAGATATAGATGTCGATGAAAAGTGCTCATAAAATGCCTCTGACTTTTTATTATTGTTTGTACTCTCTTATCTCAAAAATAATCAAATTGCCTTTTTCATATGTCTTCAGACTTCCTTGTGTTTCCTGCACTCAGCTGCTGTTGGCCAAGTTTCATCCGAAAAAACCTTTTATTGTTCCATTAAAATTAAAAAAAAAAAAGGTCAGAAATATAGGGTTAGGGTATGCTGATACAGAGAGGTTTTAATCTTGTAAAAGTGAAAAATAGCATATTTCTGTGGGATAATGCTGCCAAGACAGAGTAAGATACTGAACAGAGAACAGCAGTGTTCTTCCTTCACAGTGCTGATTTGCATCAGATGAGAATTTTTTCCCCATTTTTTTTTCCCTATTAAATATTTTCCTTTTATCCGAGTATTCAGAAAGAGGGAAAAATGTGAGGTGTGGAAGCCAAAACACTGTCTGGAGAACTAACAGCTCCTTAAACTGTTTCATTATGCTGTCTCCACTTGGGAGATTTGGATAAAGTTCTTTCCGGATTGACTGAACTGATGCAAGGAATCATCTACTGTGGTTTAAGTATGTTCAAAAGGACACGTTCCATACAGATTACCACCATGCAGAAATACAATTCCTAGGCCTGTTAATTTTATTTATTGGGTTGCGTTATATAAATAGCCTAGTAAGGGGTCCTTTACAACCTTAGATGATTGCATATCAACTGTCTCTGCAGTGTAACATTCTACAGAGAAAGATCCGCGTGTTCTGGGGACAATAGGTTGGCCATGAGCCAGCAATGAGCCCTCGTGACCAAGAAGGCCAGTGGTATACTGCAGTGCATAAAAAGAGTGTAGCCAGTAGGCCGAGGGAGGTGATCCTCCCCTTCTGCTCTTCCCAGGTGAAACCATGTCTGAAGTACTGTGCTCAGTCCTGGGTTCTTCAATTCAAGAAAAACAGGGAACTGCTGGAGAAAGTCGAGGAGAGGGCCACAAAGATGACTGGGGACTGGATCATTTCCCACGTGGGGAAAGGCTGAGAGATGTGGGGTTGTTGAGCCTGGAGAAGACTGAGAGACTTTATCAGTGCTTATCTAAATATCTAAAAGGTGAGTGCAAAGTGGATGAAGCCAGAGTCTTCAGTGGTACCCAGTGGCAGGACAATGGGCAATATGCACAAATTGGAACACAGGAAGTTCCATCTGAACATGAGGAAAAACTTCTTTACTTTGAGGGTCACAGAGCACTGGAACAGGCTGCCCAGAGAGGTTGTGGAGTCTCCTTCTCTAGAGATACTCAAAACCTGCCTGGGCACTTTCATCTGTAACCTACTGTAGGGAACCCACTTTAACAGAGAGTTGGACTAGATTGTCCCAGAGGTCCCCTCCAACTCCTGTTCTGTTATGGTGTGATTCTGTTATGGTAGTGCATTTCTGTATAGCACTGGGAGCCATGTTTCATGGACACCAGCTAATAATGGATGAGAGAATAGCCTCAGGATGGACAGATTTGAATATTCTGCTCTGAAAGTGATGCCTCCCATTTTATTTTGTTGGCCCACAACATCAGAAGTGGATGGCAGTAGAAGTGGAACCTTCCCACCAATGTCCCACTACGTTTTGTTGCTGTGTGATAAATGGCAGCAGAGGAGCAGTCATGGCATCAGACATGGAAGTGCATATGAAGCAAAGGTGTGTAATTGAATTCTTCCATGTAGAAGAAATGACACCCACTGATATTCACTGATGCTTGGGGAATGTTTATGTGAGCACAGAGAGGTGGTGAGTGGTGCATTTCAGTAGTGGTGACAGAGATGTGAATGTCTCTTGACAGCCATGCACAGCCATCACACCATGAAAAGAAGATCTCCACAGAGTGGTGGTGACAGTGTTAAAACATAGTGTTCTCTAGCTAAGAATTTGCTCTATAAAACAGTGTTAATTTGTTCTTTGTGTCTGTTTTAACTTCCATGGAAATAAATAGGAGGCATTATTTTCAGAGTGACTTGTGTAGTTAAGCATTTAATTCTGGTCAATTTCAAGAAAATGTGAGCTAAGTCTACACACAATGAAGTAGAAATCTCCAAGCTATAGTAAAATTTGCCAGCATGTACCCACAGAATGGGACAAAGATATGGAGAAATGGTACCTTGGACACTGAAACCACACCATTTCCTCAGCATAGCATGGGTCTGGCTTTAATTTGACTGTCTCTGAAGTCACAAGACAGTGTGTCAAGGCAATCATTTTGCTTCTGGCATCAAAGCTTCCTTAGTCACTGGGTACTTCCTTCACTTCCTTAGGAAACCAAACATTTCTCCAAGTGTTTCTTAAGCAGTTTAATGTACCCAGGTTTTAAACCAAAAGCTGTTCCAGGACCAATACCAATGCTACCCCTTAAACTTGAGTCACTCACATAGCCAAGTCTCACTGACAGAAAACAGCTAAGGCCATACAGATCCTCCTGTGCCAGACGTGGGGAGGAGAAGTAAGGATAGAAGATGCCAGATGAAAAGGGAAATGCTAATTTCAAGTCATTTTTTTGATCTGGCAGGGATTGTGGACTGTGTAACTTAGCCACCTGCATCTTCAGATAAATATTTTTTAAGCCCAGAATCTGTCCTTGATGGATATACAGTTATTTTAGCTGGAAGTAATTCCCACAGCAAGTTTCATACCCCCTTGGTAGCTGCATTCCTTGTTCCTCTTTTCTAACATGCACACCTTACTAAATTTACATTTTCATTCCTTTTCTGTCCATAACTAATTCTGCCATCCCCCTGGGTTAACATTAATAATGGTGCTGTTCCGACTTGTAAGACTGTTTTGATAGGAGACAGTCAGGACCCATGTTCCCATCAGTCATTGCTGCATTATATATTCACTCTTTTTTCCAAACATTCATCTCCAAAATATCGATCACATTAGCTGCTCTCCTCTGATCTCTCTCCAGCTCGTCTGGGTCTTTTGTAAAACACATTGCCCAGAACTGAGCACTGTACTACAAATCATATGTTGACAAAAGCAAACTAAGAACTCTTGCCTCATATATAATACTCTTGGTAGTAAAATGAAATACAGTAGCAGCTATTTTTCTTTTTACTGCCGCATTGTTTACCAGCTCATATTCAAACCACCATCAATAATCATAATCCCCAGATACTTTCTCACAGCTTTTATATCTATGCCCTAAAAGATTTCCCACTATCTGTATTTATTCTTTCTTATGTGAACATGTTATGCTTGCATTTGAAACTTTCCTTGACTGACCTCAACTCTTTTCAATAGTTATCACCCATGCAGTGTTTTTAAGCCTTATTCTCCAAAACATCCTTGTCTCATCTCACACCACTTTTATAGGAAGTTAATAACAAAAGTTCTGAGTAGCACTGAATTTCCCTTCAGTACAGGCTTCTCATACATCAGAATATCTTGATGATGAACAAATAACAATTACAGAGAATATGTTTAAACCAAGCTTATTTGGAGAAAGAGTCTTACCTCCATCACATTTCTGAGTTTTTCATAGCAAAACTTCATACAAGCAAAAATTAATATGGGCACCACATTTTTTCATTCATTAAGATAAATACTCAACATATAATTTAGCTTGTCATGAGTCATTTGTAGTAAGCTCACATTACCTTCTTTTTGTTGTCTTATTTTCCTCTGCTAACATTTCCATCTGGTCTCTGTGACTCTGGTATATATAAGATATTAGGAGAGAAATAGCATTTCTGAACTTTTTTTCTTCCATCCAAGCAAAGATATTGGACAATTAACCCAGTGCAGTATTCCATTTGTTCATCTCCTTCAGCTCCTGAGATAGCATGTCAAAGCTACCTGTATATATCTACAATGTACTCCAGTCTGGAACATATGCAGATAAACTCTTCTTATTGTTAAGTACAGACACAGAATACAGAATAAAGCAAATTTGTTGCAGTCAACTGCTGGGTAACACTGCATAACAGTAGAGGAAAAAAAAAACACCCTCCTTTACACACTAAATATGCTATGTGGGGAAAAAAAAAAAAAAAAAAAACAAAAAAACAAGAAAAAAAAAACCACAATTAAACACACCTCCAGCTCTTCTCTCCTCCCACTATGACCACCACCAAGATAAAAGTCTCCAGAAAATGAGAAACTTTTGGAAAGCATTTACAGCATTTCATTTTCCATCTGCCAGCAGAGGGGTCTGGCAAAAGGCAAACTTCAGAGAGCTGCAGATTCTGAAGCATTTGTTGTGTTCAGTAATTTTTATTTACTCCTAACAGAGAAGGCTAACTTTGAAGCCATGAAACGAAAACAGTGCTGCATGCCATATAAAAATGAAACATATGAGAGAGGTCCTTTATAAAGAGAATGTGAAAAAAACACCAACCTATATAAGATCTGGAAGCTAGTGTAACCCTGAAGAACAAATATCTTATATGGAATACGTGAAGAGGGAAAAGGTTGCAGTCTGTAACACAAACTATCACTAGGTTCGAATTCAAAAGCTATAAGAGAGAGATAACTGAAACCTTTGACATATAATCCTTTACAGAATAGTTAGGATTTGCTATTGGAAGGAAACCTTCCAGTCTGGATGGATGCAAACAAGATTTATAGAAGACGGACATGGTTCTTGTATAACCAATATGGTGGAAGACATTGCAGATGAACAGAATCAGCACAGCAAATCTGATGAGCATGGTTCATTTATCAATGACAACATCACTAACAGTAGCACAGCCATAAGTCAATGGTTTTCCAGATCAGACAGATACAAGCTACTAAAGATCAGGCAATATGCTGCTTACATATTCAAAGAAAAAGAGCACTCAGACTCTTGTTTTGCTCAGGATGCCAGGCAGGCAAAACAATGACAGAGAGACAAGGGGTCTTTGGGATACAAAATGACTCTAACAAACTCCTTATTTATGAATGTTAATAGCAGATATCAGCTCATTGAACACATGCTAACTTCAACCAGATTTCCATAAAAACTCAATCTTGTTATAGAACTGTTTATAAAGACTACAAGAGTGAGAAAGACTGTATTAATTCATTATAATCATCTGAAAACACCATCCAAGGGCTGTGAGAAAATGTTTGCTAAAACAAAGACAAAATGGAAGATGGAAAAGGGGAAAAATGAAAAATAGAAAAAAAAATGGAAAATGGAAAAAAAGAGCAAGAGGAAGAGAAGGAGAAGAAAAATAGAAGGAAAGAAAAAAGCAAGAAGAAGAATAAGAAGGAGAAGGAGGAGAAGGAGAAGGAGAAGGAGGAGAAGGGGAAGGGGAAGGGGAAGGAAAAGGGAAAGGGAAAGGGAAAGGGAAAGGGAAAGGGAAAGGAAAAGGAAAAGGAAAAGGAAAAGGAAAAGGAAAAGGAAAAGGAAAAGGAAAAGGAAAAGGAAAAGGAAAAGGAAAAGGAAAAGGAAAAGGAAAAGGAAAAGGAAAAGGAAAAGGAAAAGGAAAAGGAAAAGGAAAAGGAAAAGGAAAAGGAAAAGGGTGTGGAACTGGAAATCGGTAAACACAAATGAAAGAAACTGAAGTAACTCTCAGCTGATGTGTGAAATGATGGTGTATATTCAAGCCATCACACTTCAGAAATATTCTGAAAAAAGAAGTTTGTTTGGGATCAAAGAGTAACTGGAACTACAGCAGAAGACATAACTCCCTGAAAGGTTCCTTGAACAGAAGAGAGAAGGACCTGTGGAATTATAGCTATCATAATCAGCCATATCAAATCACTGATGAGAAATTCCCAAACACCAGCTCAGATGTAATTCCTTCTTTCCTGTTGCCATTCCTCCTACTACTTACTTTTCTTGATTACCTTCATATCTTTATTCCCTTTGCCATGTCTACTTTTTTAGCCACTGCCTCTGAAAATCTGGTTGAGATAGGCTGTGGTGTGTCTTACATAGCACTGGTATCATCCAGCATTTTCAGAGGCAGTGTTCAGTGAAAAGATTGATATAAGTTTGCCAAGTTTGTTGGTGACCATAGCTATATTTCCCTGAGAGTCAGAAACTTGGGTCTGTGCTTGCTATCTGCATGACTCTTTTCTACATCTTTAGTCTGCTTATCTTGCTTTGCTCTCAGGGAAACAAATCAGATTTTAATAGAAGCAACATCAGGTCCAGCCTCATAATATAGCTCTTTTATTTTAACCCAAAAAGAAAGGTATCTGTGGCATCTTATACTCGTTGGTGATCTCAGAACTAACACAGCATAGAACACAATAAAATTGAACAAGTTACTAACAAGTTTTTTGCAAGAATTTTTTTCTAACATTTTTTTTGTTTTTTGCTAACTTTTTGCTAACTTTTTGCAAGAATTTTTTTCTCATGTCTTCCTTCAGTGTTATTAATTCCAGAATGGAAAGTATGGGCTGTACTTAGGAAGGCAAAATAATCTTGGTGCTAAAGTTTAAAACTAAAATTTTCAGATGACCCTGAGCCAAAAACATGTATTGTGTACTAATGAACTCTAAGAGTTGGTCAGAAAACTGAAATGCAAATGCATCTGAGAGTTCCCACTGCATCATTGGCTGCATGCAGTATCAGAGTCACAGGCTGGCCACTTTGTTTAGGGATAATATCTTCAGGTCTAGATTTCTAGAGAGGCTGTGGACGCCCCCCTCCTGGAGGCATTCAAGTCCAGGCTGGATGAGGCTTTGAGCAGCCTCCACTAGAGGCAGGTGTGTCTTCCTACGACAGGGGGATTGAAATTTAAGATGACATTAAAGATCCCTTCCAATCCCTGCCATTCAATGATTCTATCTGAGCAATAAAATACAGAAATGATTTTGACTCACATTTATATGCTCTGTAGTGGAGTGTAGAACCAACCATTCATACAAGCTTATTCATAGAAGGATTTGGGTTGAAAGAGACCTAAAATTTCATCTAGTGTAACCCCCAAACTGCTATGGGCAGGGACATTTTTCACTAGTTAAGTTTGCCCAAAGCCCCAACCAATATGGGTTTGAGTGGTTTCAATGATGCGTCATCCACAACTTTTCTAGAGAACTTGTTTCATTGTTCCACTGTTCTTTTTCAGTTTAAAGACTTTGGCCCTTGTCTTGTCACAACTGGATAATAAGTCTTCCTCCATCTTTCTTATAAGCCCTCTTTATGTACTGAAAGGCCACTGTAAGTTCTCCCTCTAGTTCCCCGAGGATGCTACTGTTCCTGAATCAATCAGCACAGATCTTCAGCATAATCACACTTGAAATTGCTGTATCTCAGCAATTATGCTTTCTAAATCTAAATCTTTCTAAATCTAAATCTTTCTAAATCTGCTTCTGTCCTACAGTCAGTTTCTCTACACTGGCTGTAGATGGCTGCAGGATGTCATAGACGTGACACACTAAGATCTTACATATAGCCGTTATTATCCAGAGCAAACTGAAGCCAGATTGAGAAAGTCTTGTATTTTGCAAACAGCAGGAGATGAGAAAACACCCATGTTGACTGACATCCAGTCATCATGATTTCTACAAAATAATGTTCAGTTCTGCTGTCTTTTACTTGAATAAGTTGGAATTTTTATAATTAATTGGGGCTTATCTTGTTTTATGTTACCCTTCTGTGCTTTTACCCCTTGTAACTAAGGGAACTGATTAGTGAGGAGAAGTGCAGAAAATTCTTCTCTCCTTTGTGTACAATATAAAAATTATATAAAATATAAAAATATATTTGAAAATATTCATCAATTTCTGACTATTGTAATAACAGAAATTTTCAATTTTGCTTCCTATTTCTTTTACCAGTATGATTACAAAGATAAAATCAGAAGAGTTTCTTTCCACATATTCCAAAACACGTGGAATTAGGCCTCAGAATTAGTAACTCAAAAATACATTTCAAAGTTCTGTTTTTCAGTATTATGCAATACAAATGACTCTGCTGTCACGTATATTGGCTCCATCTTTAAGACCACAGAGACCAAAATTAATATTAAAAAATGTCCTTTTAAATTAATGTCTGCTTTGCTTTATTACATGCCTTCTGTAGAAATGAAGTATTTATGTAATCGTAAGTTATCTCCTGAGTTTCCCATCAAAATATTTCATATACTGCCATGGATCGGTAGTCCAGAGGTTGTTATGAATGATTCTCTGTTCGTTTCTAGATCCTGGAAAGGATACAGTTCCTAATCAAAACCTCACTGAAGTTCGTGAAATTCTTTCCTTTAGTCACTGTTCCTGGAACGTCATTACCAGAGCTTTAATGTTAAGATTTTCTCTTTACACAATAGGTCAACATGAAATATGCCACAAATGAGTACAATTGTCATAACATTATGTTGCCAACCAAGATTTAAACTATTCCTTAAAATCAAACTAAGTAGTCAGTGTATGATAGTAGGGTGTTAGGAGACTTCTTTTCAGGTTAAGTTTCCACTTGTGAGATCTATGTTTTCCAGACCTACAGCTTATAATTTTTTTTTTTTTTTTTAAGTTTAAAAATAAAAAGAGAAATTATAGCGAAAGAAAAAAAAAATCAGAAAAACAGTTTGTGTGACAGTTTCTATTATATACTTCAGGTTGCTGAAGTAAGCTTTAGATAGTTTCCTCTGTGCAGCTTTAGGACATAAGTCTAAATGGCAACCCAATCGATCCACTGTATTCCAAACTGATATTCAGAACCATAACCTCTAAATCATCAAAGATTTTTGTTTTGGAAAGAAAGCTGATTTACATGTGGATAAAGGAGAGTATGTCTAAACAAAAAGTATTCCAGATCTTATACAAATAACTGGTCTAATATGAGAAATTGATGAGTGAGTAAAGATTAAGATTGTGCATGGGACATGACAAATATCCATGTTGAGCAATCTGAAAAATATTTTCATGGCTAGTGATGGAATTTAAGCTTAAAAATGAGTAAAAGTTGAGGGAAATTCTGTAACATTCTCATAAAATTCTGAAATCAATCGTCCTTCTAGTCTGTGTTTTTCTAACAAAGTATAGAAAATATTAAGATGCATAAAAATAGCTGTGGAAAAAAAAACCTGCAAACAATTCTAATGTTGTTACATGTTGGTATGACATGCTCCCACTTGGAGCACCATCTCACAGGCTCTCTTTGGTTCAAAATGACACCCAATCTTTTTATAGTCTTGTACTGGGGTAATGAGACTCAGGCAACTAGGCTGCCAAAATGAGTCAGACAGATCACTGCCTTCAAGTCTGGCATATGCTCACATACTTCTTCCTTGTCTGAGTTTGAAAGGTCTCAGACTGAAGTTCCTCAGTTATCCATTATATCACATCTTCAAATCTTAAAATCATTTCTATGAAGTGTTCATTTCAATAGTTTCAAAACATTAATAAATATTGGACAACATTAAGCTAAATTTGCATCTCTCTAGTCATTTCCTATAATTGCGGCCTGAAAAATGCTGCAAATTGACATCATTTCTCATCTAAAAAGCAACAGTGACAATGACCGCATTTATATTTGACAAATCAATCTCTCAGTCAGGAATTCTCTGTATCCCTACTTGAAAAAGCAGTAATGATCCTATTTACAAAGTTGCCTTGGAAATTGCAAGTTCCCTCAGTCACCTCTGGACTTCCAAAAGAGAGTGCCAACAAAACTACTTCATCCAACCTGGACAGCAGACTCTGCTTGTCTCTATGTCAGCACCACAAGAGATAGTTAAGGGAGTAGGGTATGAACTGGAAAAGGGACGAAGAGGTCTGCAACTGTCTCAAGATGTACATACCTATGACAACCCAGTCCCTGACATTTTTGTAGAATCACAGAATGGCCTGAGTTGAAAAGGATCACAAAGACCATCGAGTTTCAACCCCCTGCTATGTGCAGGGTCACCAACCACCAGACCAGGCTGCCCAGAGCCACATCCAGCCTGGCCTTGAATGCCTACAGGGATGGGGCATCCACAAGCTCCTTGGGCAACCTGTTCCAACATGTCACCACCCTCTGTATGAAAAACTTCCTCCTAATATCTAACCTAAACCCCCCTGTCTCAGTTTTAAACCATTCACCCCTGTCCTATCACTATTAACCCTTGTAAACAGCTGTTCCTCCTCCTGTTTATACAATCCCTTCAAGTACTAGAAAGCACATGAGGTCTCCCCAGGGCCTTCTCTTCTCCAAGCTAAACAAGCCCAGTTCCCTCAACCTTTTCACACAGGAGAGGTGCTCCAGCACTCTGATCATCTTAGTGGCCCTCCTCCATACCCGTTCCAACGACTCTGTGTCTCTCTTGTGCTGGGGGCCCCACCCCAGGCCTGGACACAGTCCTCCAGACGGGGCCTCACAAAAGTTGAGTAGAGCAGGACAGTCACCTCCCTCTCCCTGCTGACCACTCCTCTGTTAATGCAGCCCAGAACACAGTTGGCTTTCCAGGCTGCAAGCACGCACTGCTGGCTCACGTCCATCTTCTCTTCTACTAGGACACCAAAGTCCTTCTCTGCAAGGCTGCTCTCAAGCGGTTGTTCCTCCAGTCTATATAAATGGGATTGCCCTGGCCCAAGTGCAGCACCTTGCACTTGGCCTTATTGAACCTTATTAGGTTCTCATGGGTCCACTTCTTCAGCCTATCCAGGTTCCTCTGGATGGCTTCCCTTCCTTCCAATGTATTGACTGCACTGCTCAGCTTGGTGTCATCTGCAAACTTGCTGAGTGTGCACTAAATTCCATCATCTGTATCATTGATAAAGATGTTGAAGAGTACTAGGGGGGCACTGCTTGTGACCGGCCTCTACCCTGACACGTAATAATTGATCACAAACCTCTGGTTGCGACCAACCAATCAGTTCTTAACCCATCGAACAGTCCATATTTCAAATCTTTGCATCTCTGATTTAGAGAGAAGGATGTGGTGAGAGAACATGTCAAAGGCCTTGCAGAAGTCCAGGTAGATTGCATGCGTCACCCTTTCCCAGTCCACTGATGCCGTTGCTCCATCACAGAAGGCAACCAGATTGGTCAGACAAGATGTGCCCTTGGTAAAGCTATGCTGGGTGTCTTGGATCACCTCTTTATCTCGCATGAGCTTTAAAATATCTCCTAGGAGGACTCATCCCATGATCTTCCCAGGCACAGAGGTGAAGCTCACCCACCTGTAGTTCCCCGGGTCATCCTTTCTCCCTTTCTTAAAAATAGGAGTAATGGTTCCCTTTTTCCAGTCACCAGAAACTTCACTGGACAGCCATGAATTTTCAAATATGATGGAGGTGCTATGGACCAGATTGAATTGTGCTTGACCTAAGAGAGAGTCAGATATGTGGAGCCCCATGCACAGACGTTTGGCCCTGTGCTAATACTACAATTTTGAAACAAGTTCACTTGGTTGGTCAGCATACCACAGGCCACCTTTTGTGTTCACCATATTCATCGGTGGCTGTTGTTACCTCTCTGCAGCTGGCTCTGCACAGGCACACCTTTGGCAGCTGGGTGAGCAGGCAGCAGGGATAGTACACAGCCACCATTTAAGCAAGCACTGCCAAATCACAGCCCAGGCCAAGCCTGGACTAGGCAACTGCAGAGGGAAACTGTAAGTCACAGAGAAAGACCTCAAGAGGACTCCCCAGTTGTGGCATGAGGATTGGTTTCTAAACTGTGGCACCGCATCTTGTAACAAGACCTTTCAATGGACTGGGTGATGCCTGCACAAAGTAAGGGCAGTGGATATTTTATAACATCTTAAAGAGTCCACATGTGCTTGCCTTCCTAATGGAAATGGCAGATCATCACTATTATGCACAGGCATATGGGTTTTCTTCACCTTCTCCTCCCAGCAATGGGAAGAGAATTTTATTCCTTCTGATTCACAAGTTTGGAAAGCTTCTGAGGCCCCAGACAACCCTCTCCTTTCCCTTCAATCATTTCAGGATAGGGCTTACAGAAAATACAGCATTAAAAGCCCAGGTGGCGGGTTGAAAACAGCGCTGTGTCAAATAGGAAGTAGGAATTAGAAGTCATTTGACTGATTCTCTTTTCCACAGTCATCTCCATGTGTAGGTGGATGAGCAGAAAGCCAGACTATGATGTGAAGTCTTTGCTGTTCTTTCCCCCCTACTAAATTTGCATTCTGTCAGCCCAGTCACCCAGCCCTCTGGAGAAAGTCTCATTAATTTCATTTTCAGAATGTAAAGATGTTAGCAAGGGAAAGAAAGAAGGGAGAAAGAAAGGGAGAAAGAAAGGGAGAAAGGGAGAAAGGGAGAAAGGGAGGGAGGGAGGGAGGGAGGGAGGGAGGGAGGGAGGGAGGGAGGGAGGAAGGAAGGAAGGAAGGAAGGAAGGAAGGAAGGAAGGAAGGAAGGAAGGAAGGAAGGAAGGAAGGAAGGAAGGAAGGAAGGAAGGAAGGAAGGAAGGAAGGAAGGAAGGAAGGAAGGAAGGAAGGAAGGAAGGAAGGAAGGAAGGAAGGAAGGAAGGAAGGAAGGAAGGAAGGAAGGAAGGAAGGAAGGAAGGAAGGAAGGAAGGAAGGAAGGAAGGAAGGAAGGAAGGGAACTAATTTAAGCAACATTTAACATTCCTCCCTACAACATAGTCCTTAGCCTATTCAAAATTTAAAAAAAAAAAAAAGAAATAAATATTTCCAGCAGGGGAAGAGAAGCTTGTGGCATTTAGTTACATTTACCTGTGTCTCTCCAAAGCAGAACATCTCCCTCAATGCACACTGCTTGCTTGGGCTTATCATTTGAATCCCCACTTGTGCCTACACAAAGAATTGCCACAGACCTATATATAACCATTTAAAAATGTATGCCATGGGGGGAGGGTAAGTTGGGTTTCCATTTCCTACAACATCTAATTGGAGCTGTGATCTTCGAGGTCAAATTCCTGCAGGTAGATCCAATAAAAGAGTTAACTCCTGCAGATTAGGCACTGAATACCTGGCTTCTAAGCTTCTGGCTCCTTCTGTGAAATTCAAAACCCTGAGTTAGGCGTTAAGCCTTCCCACTGAGGGCATGCAAAGTTAGACCTCTCAGAAGGGCCATTCAAGAAAGCTCATGTAGAGCAGGAGCCACTTGGAGCTGGAAATGCTAATTGCAGGAACGTGGCTGAATTCTTGTCCCCTCTCCAGGGCTATGGCATCCGCCCATGTCACAGCTCCAAATAGAGTCTCACCCTCCTTCTGTCGGCGGGCAGCCCTCATGAGGCTTCTGTTTTCTTTCTAAAACCCAGCCACGATGCTCAAGTTGTGTCGGCATTTAGGCTGTATCATGCCCCACACCCAGTAGCACCCGCCTGCAGCAAGGTGCTTGGTTGTGCAGCTCTGTCTCTGGTGAGACATATTCCAAGTCTCAGCAAAGGGCACGGGAGATGTTAATTGGATTTACATAGCTTCTCTTGAAAGCTCTAACATGAATGATGATTCTAGCAGGAGGTATGAATTCTTTGAGTGAGTTCAGTGAAAACAGGTGGACCTCCTATGGCCACCCATGCCACCCTGCTATTATCCGAGATCACTACAAGCTTTCTTTTGTTTCTTGCAAACAGCAGATGCACCATGCTTGCTAAGATCTTTCTCCCCGTGACTCATGTTTTGACCACAAGGACCCAAGTACATGCTCTCTAGATTTTGTTCTGCTGTACAAAAGGATGCTGCTTATTGATGATTTGGAAGAATCCACCAAAACACCCCATGTCCTTTGTGCTTTTCCTCTTGCTAACTGTGCAATTGTATCATACATTCGCAACAAACACACCTGTAAAATAACTGCCATTGCTTTTTACACACGGAATATGTATTATGACACAAAACAAGGCTGAGTAAAAGCTAACCTGTCATAACTTCTGAATTAAAAAAAAAAAAAACAAAACATTTTTACCAGTGAGGTCTGCTGTTAAACACATCCTTAAAACATATCATTTCTTGTGAAAAATATTTCTTTTAGCAGTGAAATTAATTTTGGTCAATATTGTCCCTGAACTCAGAATAAATAATAAAACAACATGATATTCATTTCAAAAAATATTAATTTTGTGTTTATCAGAATTGGAGTCCACAGATACTAGAGGTAAAATACTTCTCTGGAATGTAACTCTAACGTGCATCTATGATAACATCATATTTCTGTTTTTTCCCTTTGCTTTGAGCACCTGCATCCAAATTCCCTAACGTAGAATCAGTTGAAGTTGGTACAGTATAACAGGTAATTCATTTAGACTCAGAAGGAAAATACTGAGAATCAAATTACTTGGAAGAAAATAAGAATTCCCATAAGAATTGAATCATTCAAAATAAAAGTAATCTTTTTAGGAGTTAAGACTTCGAACATTTTTTGCATCTAAGTTTTGTTCACTGGAAAAAAAATTATGGAAAATGAATTATGATTTACACCCTGGAATATTGCTATAAACAATTCAAGAAACTCCACAGAAAACTCAAACACATCATTCCAAAATAAATTGCATGGAAATGGAATTTAGCAAAATACGTTCCCTGACATGTAGCAAAAGGGAGTATGTGAAGAAGCACATACCTCCCAGTACTGCACCAATTGCAAGTAAGGACCCTTACTTCCCAGGGAGACACTGAAAAAGGAATATATTCTGATTTGATTTATAACACAAACCTAAACAGAAAATGCTAACAAATCCCTGAACATTTTAGAGCACACTAGAAAAAGAGGCTGTTGGACAGCTGGGACACAGAGACAAGAAGCTTTTAGGCAGAACTGCCATCTAGAGAAGGCTGCATGCCACGTTCATGTGGCACTACACTTGGAAAGAGAAATTTTCCACAAAATGGCACAAGCCTCAAAGTATGCTCTACAAAACATGCTTGCAAAAAGTTGAGTAAATGAAATGTTTACAACTAAAGACTTTTGTATCTAGACTTGAGCAACAGGGCAACTTTTTGACATCATTTAATCCCTCCACCGTCACAAAAAAATTTCCAAGTACTCTTTTTCATTGCAGCCTCCTGCTAAAGTTGTATCAGTTAAATGCTCTGCGCTATTCATACCTGCCAGACTTTCCTTATCTGGAGACCTCCTCTGACTTAAATGGAATAAAGTAAGAAAGCCAAGATATGCACAGGATGTCTCTATCTGGAAAAGCAAGAGCAGGTAGATCACTTTTATTGCACATCCAGGCATTGAGCCAAGTTTTCAGTGCATGTAAACAAGTATAACTTCAGTAGAGCTGGTGAAGTCATGCCAATGAAAAACTCAGTAAGAGCTCATCCTTCTCCTCACTGCAGTACCAAGGTGATGCACTGGGATAAAATTTTAATTCCTCGTGACAAAAGAAATTAATAAAAAGCATTAGTTTGGCATGAATTAGTACTCGAAAGACAAACAGAACCCTGTGCTGTTAAGTCCTCTCTGTTACCTTGATACAATCTATTTAATGAATATTGAAACCCCTGGATGTTTTAGCAAAGGTGACAGGTAGTGTTATGTGAGAAAATAACCCTTTTCAAAACCACAGTATTTCTCCCTGAATAAGGCTAAAGGGTCAATTCTTCACAAGTAGGAATGAATTTCTAAGGATTTCTTGGCTAGTTTATCTCAGTAAACTGAAATCACTCTTGCACAGTTGTTAACTCACTTCAGATAAGTGAAAACTAATCTTGTGTCGAAGTACTTTGACACTGCATCTTATTTTCAGAAAATGGCATCTATGTGACTTAAATATTATATGTCAGATATTCATACATCTTGACGAGATAATTAAAGAGCAAAATGATAAATATAAATACACATTAATATAAAGAAAAAATCTATTCCCCTGGTTTTATATTAGACCATAAGCATACAAAGCTTAGAAACAAAGGTAGGAATCCATGCCAAATTTTTATGTATAAAACATATGAGTCCCAGAAGCTCTTAAACATGTGGGAGATAAGTCCAGCTGGCTGTGAACCTCAGTAAGAGGTTTCTAGCCAAAAATTAACAGTATGTATTATTTAATAACCGATTGGGTGTTGGGATGGGAAAATGATTTTTTTTAGGTTACATTATTATTAAATTCACGCAGAAATTGCAGGAGCTTCCATTCAAATAAAGGTTTTTTTTTTTTATAGGGCAATGTATTTAGAGCAAGAAATGAAATAACAATTTCTCTGTCTGAATAGGTCTTTAAAAATTGTAGCACCTAAACTGAAATATATTTTACATCATTGTAAGGTCTTCGTTTTCACAGGGCCTAGAATCATCAGGACCTAGCACAATGAAGATGCCGCCTCATGCAAATTAGTATTTACTATAAGTTGACATAACTATTGCACTTGTAATAACTTTACCTAAAAGAAAGCAAAACACTGGTGGAAAGTGCAAATGAATTTTTAATGCACTTACTTATACTGTTTTATTTTCATCTACCATAATACTTTCTGAGCAAAGTTCATTAGCATCCCTTTCATCTATTTGATATCTGGCTGTTGAAGATGCAGAAATAGATGCCTAGCTCACCAAGAAGATTCCCAATAACCTCCATTCTGGCACAGGGAAGCAAAGACCTCGTGTGACTTTAGATTTTAAACACTTCCACCCCCACACATACAGCTGATTGAATTGGGTTTACAGTTCATGCAAGAGCCAGACTATATGTTTGAGAAATTCATCTTGTTTTCTACTCTTGCTGCAGCAGGCTATTGTTATTATTTTCTGATTAGCACACAAGGTTAATGCCCTTGTGATAATCTAGAAATGTTGTCCTTTAAACTTACACTTCCCCAGCTTCTCCCATGCAAAACAATTATCAGATTCAAAGATTAAGCACTGAACCTTTCTCACTCTCCCTCTGATTCAATTTGTACACCATTTTTTTCTATTAACATTTTTCACAGGACAAATACTTCTCCACTGAATAAAGATTTATATTGCGGTTTCCTAGAATAATCTTCAAGAAGGAAAAGGTATTTCCTCCCTCACAAATCCCCTCACTCCATGCACACACAGCAGCATGCTCTGAATAGGACGAAGAAAAATTAGTGAGGATACGATTACTTTACTAGAGAAAGGCTGCCCTCCTCCCGCGCCAACAAGATATTATAGGTCAAGTCAAGTAAGGTCAAGTGAGTTCTTGTCATGTCCAAGATCCCTGATTTATTCTGTCAGCTGTTCACTGTCATGCAGTATGATGGGGTGAGTGTCAATACTGAGACAGTGCAAAGCGACCGAACATGCTGATTTTAACAAGGGTGGCTCATGTTCACTTGAGTCCTGCTGGGTGATTATGGGTGTCATGGGGAGTGTGGGATGAACAGTATATTAGCACAGATAATTTATGTACTGGGCTTTCTTTGCCTTAAAGAATGCAGCCTCTGTGATGGGGAAGTCCCTTGGGATCCCATGGAGGTACTTATCCCTCAGCAGACAAGGAGATACAAAGGAGGGCAATGCAGAGAAGCTGGTGCCTTAAAACCCACAGCCTGTCCTCCTCACAAGCTTTCTGCTTTTGTCTTAGCTTTCCTGAACATTTCATTAATATGTATTTGTTTTAGTGGAATTGATTTCATTTTACAACATACTTGCAAATACAATATTGAAAATGTTTTTCCACATAATTTTATTGCTACAACATCTGTAGTTTTGATAGAGGGGCTTCTGGGAGAGGTAGCATTTCTCATGCATGCAACACAAAGTTCTCTCTTGTGAAAGAGAGACTATTACTTAGTGCTATTTCCTGAGCACTAATTTAGAGTCTCCAGCAAAAAGCCTGCAGTTGCAGAGCTCTCAGCTGCAGCACGTGTTTCCCAGAGCTCTAGGAAGAAGAGGCTTAAAACCACTGTTCTAAGCTGAGGTGTTATTTTATTGGTTTATACTGCAAATAATAAAAACAGTATTAATAATACTGTGTGGTGCTTGCCTCTCTGTATTAGTAATACATTGTTTATATATTGTAATTGCAAACAGAATGGAACAAATGCATCAAGAGTCAATTGAATTTCATATTAACAGGCTACGCCCAGTACCAAAACTGATCTGAGTGAACACGGTCAAACAGCACAGTACTGCATACTCCAGCACCCCTCAGTCTGAGCAGGTGCTTTAAGAAACTGCTACTTGGGCATCAAGAAATCAGTGCGGTGCTAGCCTCTGTGAAACTAATATTTCGTAGAATTGTAGAAGCATTTGAGTTGTGAGGTCCCCTTAAATATTACCTAGTCCAGCTTCCCTGCAATGAGAAGGGATATCTTCAGCTAGATCAGGGAGCTCAGAGCCTGATCCAGGCTGACCTTGAATGTCTCCAGGAATGGGAGATACTCTGGGCAACCTGTTCCAGTGCCTCATCACACTTACTGTAAAAAACTTCTTCCTTATATCCAATGTCAGTTTCCCCTCTTTTAGTTTGAAACAGTTTAATCTTGTCTTCTCACAACAGAAACTGCAAAAGAGCCTGTCCCCTTCTTTCTTATATTTACACTTTAGATACTGAAAAGCTGCCATCAGGTCCCTTCAGAGCTTTCTCTCCTGCAGGCTGCACAGCCCCATCTCTCTCAGCCTGTCCTCACAGGCAAGATGTTCCATCCCTTGGATCAATTTTGTGGCCCACCCGTGGACACACTCCAAATCCAACACTCTGTTCTGGACTGAGGACTCCACAGTACTCCAGGTAAAAAGGGTCATAGATCAGACTTTCCATTCAAACTGCAAGGTGTATGTGCAGATTTGTAGTGCTGTTTTTATGCAAACAAATAATGTCATCAATACTGCAACTTTCTTTCTTCACTGCTATTAGTAGATTTTTTATTTTTGGCAGCCCATATATTAGGGATTAGGAGTATTTCTTTATGCTGATCATCTTCACTTCTATTTACAAATGCACTTTTTCTGTTCGCAGAATGCAAAGTGGAACAGTTGCTAAAAGAACTGATGACTATCAGAACATCTTTTGCTTTCCTTGAAGCACTGTTTTTTGACAATCTCAGGCATGGTTTTCTGCTGCCCAGTAGTCAAGGGCATCTCTTTGGCTGGTAACTGCAGCCATTCATCTGATATCGAGCAGGAGATTCCACATTGATATGCAATAACTGTATCAATGTTCAAAATTTCACTTTGCTATTGCAAACGTGTATGAAAACTATGTTTGTGTAAGTTATGTATGCATTCATGCATACATATGCACAACTAAGTAAATTATGTATGCATTCATTTTTATTCACTAGCCTATTTTAAAAAGGGCATTTACTACAGAGTTTGTTAAGAATTCTGGTTATGCTGTGGTGTAAGGTATTTGGAAATGAGAATATCTAGAAGTCACATTACCAAGAAGCCTTGCATACTGTGAGTAAAATCGTGGCTTACAGGAATTCAGTGGCAAAGCTTCCACCAGCACCAGTTGGCATAATATTTCCAACTATGAATATGTTATCAAACTGAGTTTCAACGATAAGTTATTGAAACAATCAACGTCTATCTGTGATATACTACATTTTTGTTTAAATGGCAGTGATCTGAGTATGTAAAAATCTTTGTTTCCATAGAGTTTAGTGGCTCTTGAACCAAGCCCTTCAGTGGCGAAGTCTGCATTTCTGCGCAGCCTTCCCTGTGAGCTCTGGTAGAGCACAAGTCTAAGCTGACACTGATAAATAGACTGAGCAAGCATCTGCTCTGTGGAATAAAGGGAAGGAAGAAAACACCAAACTAATAGGAAATAGTGCTAGATTTACTTTTCTTTAAATGCCACCATTCTTCCACCAGACTTCAATGCCACCAGACTTCAATGCCACCAGAGCCAAAGGAGCTGAATATAATCAAGTAAAGCACATGGGGCTTCATTGCTGTTCTGCAGGTTTCTCTTCTTCACGAAACTCAACTCCATTTTGAATTTCAGGTTCAAGAAAGTATTTTTCAGCTTCCACTACTATTCAGCTCCTGAAATATCTTACAATTCACTTCTGGTGGATGTCAAAACCATTCAGTAACACTACTGCAGCTTGGAACTTTTCCCAAGGTGGATCAAAAGACTGAGTCTTTGTGCCTAGTAGCAATGTTGAATGGATACAAAAGTTTGCAGCCATTCTCACTTTTAGTATTGGAAGAACAAATATTTGATGATCTATATGTGGCCTTTCCTTGGAAATCTAGGTTTTCTGACCTGCTTTTATTGGTTAGCACTCCAAACAGCAAAACACTCTGGCATATGCATAACTTTAAGCAACTGAGTAATCCCAGCACTTTGGGCTGCACTGCTGAAGTGAGTGGGAGTCTTGCCATTGAATTTTATAGGAGCATTATCAGACTGTAAGTGCTTTGCTGGTTCAAGGCCAATATTTTCTCAAACTTCAGAGAAAGCCAGATTGGGTCTGATCTCTCCACAGCCTCTCCTAGAAAGACCAATATAAAAACAAATGATACTAAGCAACAGGAATGCAAATAACATAGAGGAAAGTAGCACTGAACACGAGACAATACAAGGAGGCATTACTCTTCAGAATACTGGAGTATGAGAGAATGGTAGCAGGTTGTTTTCTTCACAATGTCTTTCATGCAGTTTTACAGACAGACAGTTTGTCCAGCTAGCAAAAGAATCAGCATCTGTCTGAGATCCAGACAAATACATTCCTCCAGCAGAAAGGGATTATGACTGTTGAAGAATGGGCCATAGCGTGACTAGCCAACCATTCCTCACACCTCTAGAGGCAGTGAGAAGAATGAGCCTCAGATGAAGGCAGAGCAGAGACCTATCGGGGCAGCAGAATAACCATGGATCCGTATCACATGGCTGTTTAGCTTAATATACAATAACTGTTAAAACTGTGTTTGGTGGAATGGTGACTCCTTTAAGATTCAATTAAGAAATTCTTCCTACTTCAGGAATTATGAAAACATCTATTTTGTATAATCTGTGAATCACTTACATGTACTCAAAAATTGATGTATTCTGTGTATGACCCAGTGCATGTTTCCACATAGCATCTGCCATGGGGAGACATAACCATGGCCCATGGTCAGCATAGCTCCTTTTAACAGGTTAAATCCTGCAAGAAGACAAGCCTCTTATCTCTGATAGTGTTGACTGATACACCTGAATTTAAACTTAGGAATAATCCAACTTATTTTCATTTTTAGTCTAGTAGGTGTTATGTTTGCATGTTCACTTCTTCTAGTGACTTTTTTAGATAATATCTCTTGGTGAAAAAGAGCAGATACACACTTCAGGTCTGATTCTGCTACTCCTTTAAGAATAATCCTGTCATGTGTCTTGCTACTTCCATTGGAATCAGTATGATTATTTTTCTGGTTAAGATTTCTCCCTGTAAAGCCACAAAACCCAGACCCTTAGCTTTCTGCTATATTTGCTTCAGTGGAATAACCCATGCTGGGAGAACATTCATTCCTGTCATTCTGCTCAACCACACAATTAGCCAACTCTTTCAGGCATATGTATATTTATGAAATGTAAAAACTACCAAATGTTCTGTTGTTTCAAGCCAATTAAAAGCAGTGCTTCTACAAAGCACATGAACAACCCAGCCCCATGAAAGGCACATACCTTGAATTGCTAACCAGCTCTGGATAGATCAGAGAATGCACTGTAAATGACAATGTCACATGCAGATTGTGAGCGAGTAAGAAACTATGCCGCTGTGATGTCTCTGGAAATAAGCACTACAGTCCTCCCTAGACACTTCATGACCTTGTGTGTTGATCTCAGTCCATTTTCCAGGACTGTAAATAAGAGCACTTGGAAAAGCTTTTATGTTCACACATTTGTAGTTATGAGGGAGAAGTCCTGAATGGAAGCATGGCATCCATCAGGCAAGTGCAGCAGGTGACGCAGGACAGACTGTATTAAGCAGATCCTACAACTGGGACTTCTGCAGCATTTTATTATGGCAACAACGGAATATATATTTATCAAACAGCATTAAATATAAAAAAGACATTCCCAGGCACAGTAGTAAACTGGCAACTATCCAGTCAGCAGCTTTACTGTGGGCAATGCAAAGAACTCCCTCTCAGGGGTCGCCAAATTGCTGAGAATCTGCAATGATTTAGTTATAGTTATCTGGAATCCCTTAACTGACCCATCAGAAGCTTTGTCTGGATACCTATATATTCCCAGGAGCACTCAGATTTTGTAGAAGTAAACAGGATAGTTAAATTGCACTGTTCAGTACATTATAAAGGTGATTTCCCCTTTCATTTTCAGTTTCACTTGTGGTGATGTTTTCAGCTTTCTCTATTAATTTATATGAGTATTTTAGTTCAGGGCTATTCATGCTGAATGGTTAAGAATCAAGCCAGATTACAAGATAACATTTATCAGTTATCACTTACAGATTTTTTTTCATATTGTCCATGTTAGAGTGATAGAAAAAAGCCTGTTACAGTCTCGCTGATGATGATCTGAACTGCAGTTGTACTACTGGAAGGAGAAAGGAAATGTCAAGAAACCATCATTACCCTATCATTCTCACATGAGCAAACTGCAATATGGAAAATGACGTCGATGAGATAACATATGTGATAAACAAGCTGCCAAAACAAGAAAGCACTAATCCCTGTACCTATCAAAAATACTAATGAAATTATAGTGAATGCATTCTCGATTTTAAAGAAAAATCTCCATCATACCCATCATTTCCTAGTACTGCATTTATTACTTTCAGACATATAGAAAAGAAGAAAAAATTGAGGCTAAATAAGTAAATGGGAGACAACCACAATTGTTGGCAAATCTTCTGCTGCTTCCTTCCTGTAATCTTTATAGATTACATCACCTGCACATTGCTTTCTGTGTGATCACCGTCAACTTCATATCTACGCATCCAAGACCAGTCACAGCCTACCCCCTTCCTCTGCAACTCCCACCCCATACTGAGAGATCAAATGAAACACAAAGATTAGCCCTTTTTGCTGGTCTCCTTCAGAGTGCCATAATCTGCTTCTAAGTTTTCAAGAAGGTACCTTCTGCACTCATTCCCTCTACTGGTCCACATGCTCAGGTGGAGCTTCCTGCAAGCACAGGAAGCTCCACAATCACAAAGCTGCTTCACAGTCCCTCTTCAAACTTTTCCTTAAAATTTACTTCTTCACTTCTCTAAAATTTACTTCTGTCCACCAAGAGCTGAAAATGGGAAAGTGTTGCATCTGTGGCTTATCTCTCTCTCCCTGTCTAGCAGCTGCCTAATTTTCTCTCTCCTACTTCTATCCTAAACCTTTTAAAAGTTAAGGACTCATCTTTGATGATGTGTTGGACTGAGAAATGACAAGAGCTCTTCCTTTCACTGTATCCATTCTGCTTAACATAGTATTGAAGTGTTTAATGAATACACAACATAACCTGTTAATGGCTTCTAGGAGGTTAGAACCCTCCCCAGTTAAAAGAGCCCTTTCAACTTCTATGTTAGGGAGGTAAATTTTTCATGTAGGGGTGAAGGGAATAAGACTGAAAATCCACAATTTTCATCCATGCTAAATAGGGTACGAGAAACAGACATAGTAGATCTCCCAGAACTTTATATTGCAAGAATGTCGTTGAGTTTGATACCAAGAGTACTATTCCTGCTCACCAAAATACATGTTTTCCATGGTTCACCAGAAATTGCCCACTTGTAAGAGCTGAAGAAGATGATCTTTACCAGGAAGAAAAGGAGAAATTGGAAAGATAAGATGGAGAAAAGGCTAAAAATAATGCAAAAATATTTGTAAAGGGAGAGTTTGAAAGAATCCCTAGACTCTGCAGAACAGGAGATTTATTTTCTGCAAATATCTTTATCTTATTTTTATTAAACTCCTTTCTGAATAACCTTATAGCACAGCATGGAAAGGTGGCAGAGAATAATAGAACAGAAAAACATCTCTGAAGAGTAACATGCAGAAGTTCAAGTAGTAGTCTAAAGAAAAGTGGTTTTGCTCTGAATTTCCACTGATAGGTTTAAACTTCTAATGTCCTGTGGCATTACTAACATTTCAGAAATGTGGCGATTTTGCCCATAATCAGTGACAGGGCAGGAAAGAGATTACCAGCAGCAGCACTGAAAAAAAGCATACATATTTTCCCAAATCATCCAGTGTTTGGAGCTCACATAGGACTCCCAGCCAAAGTCATTTGCAATCCTGAGACTTTGTCCATTAGTGCCACTGGTTCTCTCCCTTCTTATTTAGAAAGGGAGACTGATAGTCTTTTTAATCCCTACCAAAGACATGTTTTCCTATACAGTCTTTTGAGCATGCCAAACAATGAGCCAGACCTTTCTATGGCAACAAAGCACAGTAGGAGTCATCTCTTCTGGAAGCTTGGACAGGCAGGAAGAGAGATATGCCAGGGTATCTCTATTTATACCTATAAAACCTATGAGGAGATTGGCGGGGCACGAGGACTGTGGCCAGCTAGGAATTCCTTGCAGATCTAGTATTGCTAGCTACTCTGAATGTAGACTTGTGTGCCTAAACTAACTACTACTCAGTGGAAATTGCAATTACAGCTCTTGTGTTTTGCCAATATTTTGAGAAAAATGAAATAAGTGTTACTGGAAGTTACAGGATCCTGCATTTTATTAATAAGTACATAATTCACAGTTATTTTATTTTCTTTAATGATTTAGTTAAGCATACAAAATAATCCAGTAACTGTGATATTTCACAAAATTGAAATGTTCCATCCTGAAATTACAGGAAATCCATGGAAATGGCTACCAAGTCTGCCCATAGATATAGTCAGCTAGACGATTGCCAGCTGTGTGCAATAAAACTGTGTATTTTATATTAACAAAACTAAATTACTATACAGGGAAAAAATATTTATTGGATCAAGACCTGCATCACATCTGATAAGTGTTTCTTGGTACACCAAGTTTTTTCCAAATGAGTCAAACATTTGTATGCAATGTTAATAATGCACATAAATAAATTAAAAAAAAAAAAAAAGATTTGTTTCTGAAAGCCAAGAAGAAAAGGATGAAAAAGTCCTTTCTAAAGAGTAACATGTTTAAAATGCAGATTAGCATATAGTGAAATGAAAATAGATATAACAACCAAGTAAATCTGCTTGCAATTTATTGAGATAAACAGAATTTGCCTCTACAACTTCCAAAATAAGAATGTCTGTTAGGTAAATCACAACAAACACTGAGAAGTGTTTAAACTCTATTTTTAGAGCGCTTCTTAATTGTTCCCATGGCAAAAAAAAAAAAAAAAAAAAAAAAAAAGAAAAGACACCGATGCTGAGAAACTTTAAGCAGACTATTTCATTTTTGTTTCTCTTCAGAGCCAAGCTGGTATTCTTCTGTCAGTGGTGATGCGTGTTTTTCTGTTGCTGGATTATTCTGTTGTTGTTTGTTTTGGTGTTTTTTTAGCTAGAAAGAATAACACCAGTATACATCAGGATTGAATTTGCTATGCTCAGTCTTTATCAGATAAAATTTTATAACTTTTGCCCTAATTGATTGATTTCAGTGGTTTAAACTATAATACAAACACAGAGAATTTTCCTCATTTTTGAGCTGCTTCATGTGACACTCCTAGCTTTGTATAGAATTGTCCAGTTTTTTCCTTTCTCCATCAATTTTAGCCTCTCTCCATTTTTCAAGATCACACAAACATGTAGTTAGTTTGTGCTGGTGACTTAGCAATATTCTCCACAATTCAGCCATATGCTCTTAAACGGTGCAAGATGATAAAGCAGATGAGAGTATTAAAACCTAATTTGCCCTGCTGCAGTTCTGGGAGTGGCATTCAAAGAGCTGCCCAAGAGTTTCGCAATACGTCAGAAGCACTGTGTATCCATGCCTTAGAACATCCATACCCTCCTTCTAGTCTGACCTCTGCAAAGAAGGAGGGTAGTGAAAGGCCAAAGCTCCTTTTACATCTTTGAGACGTAAAAACATTGAGAAACTTCAGTAGACTTTTAATCAATCCCTCAACTGAAAAATAGTTCTGATTATTCATTACCAGATTACATTCTTCCTTCATGTACTCATTTTTCAGATATTCTCTGGCAAAGACTTGATATCTTTGATCTGTTGTTTCATAAAGTTCATTTTTGTCTTCCTATTTCAAAACCAGTTTGGAAAAAAACAACACTCTTTTCCTAAAGAAAACCTGCAAGAAGAGCTGCAAATGGATAATTGTTAGCCATTATCCTCATGAATAACAACATAGGAAGGAAACTGCTATTCAAGTTTGGTCTTAATCATCCAACTGCTCCATGATCTGCTCGTGAAGGTGGCAGAACTAGCTGCTGCAAACTTGAGGGGAATAACGCAGCAGTAGACAGATGGAGGAGTGATCCGCTCCTTATGAGAGATCTCATTGTAATATATAATCATTACCACAAAGTAATGAAATGTTATTTATTACATGATGCTCCATTGCGTCAGCTTAAAACTTCCCCCTGCCTTTTCTTCTTATTTAGTACCTGGCCTTTACAGTCTGCTGAAAAGAGAGATGATAGCAAACACTAGATTATCTGCACCAGTATCTGATAGAGCTAACTGTTTCATGTCAGAATTGCCTAAAATGTTTTTCACTGAAGGAAATGATAAATCACAGTCCTCATTTTTCAGTACACATTCCAAGGCAATGGTTTCCAAACTGTTTTGGACCTTGCCCCACTGTCAACTCTTAGCATTACTTACACACCATCAATCACCATTACTGTCAAACATTTAGCCAAACTCCTAGAAAAGCGTGGTTGTGTGTGCCAGCTATATGCCATGCTCTCACAGGCCACCATTTGGGATTTTCTCCAACTAAGAAATAGGTTCAGATCCACAAGTCATAGTGCAGCAGAACCAAGCCACTCGCCACCACATATAAGGGAGATCAGGGATAAAGAAATTTTCTGTCTTTCTGTTCCCAGATGAAGAACGAGGGATACACGGCAGACCTGTGTTCAGAAGAGCTCAATGTCTCTATTTTTATTTGCCTTCTGAAAGACTACAAAACGCCTCTTCTCTGGGCAGAGCACAGTACAAAATATCGTGCCAGAAAGAGTATACCAGAGAGCACAAAGGGCACATGTTTATGCACTTCCCTCCCACCAACATACGTGCATTAAAGGTGGGCTTATGCAACACGTATCTGTGCTCCTCATCTGGAAGCTCCTGCTGGTACAGGTGTCTCAAGTACACCCTGCCACCATGACAAAGCATTGTCCCCATTACAGCACAGGCCTACCTAGTTCTCTGTGGCTGCATCCTACTCCCTCTCCTTTGTAGGACTGGTCTTCCCCCATGCCTGGCAGTGACAGCAGCTCTGTGGACCTGAAGAATTATTTCACTTGATTCAGTGACCCTGAGATGTTACCAGCTCCCAGTCCCACTTCAAATTTTAGTTCTTTGAAAGAAGCACCAAACCTGCCACCTGCTCAGGAGATTCAAGAGAGAGGTCATGTTGATTGCTGCATTGCTGTAACCTCCAACACTGATGCCTCCAAACTGTTCCCAACAAGACATTATTCAAACTTGAAAATTATGCAACTGCTTGAAAAGAAGAGATGGAGTTTCTTTCCAGCTGACTGAGGATTTTAACTTTTTGGCTTCCAGTTAGCAGAATATCTATCAGTTCATGTGAAGCTGTAAGTATGTCATCAGGATACCACATGCTTTGATAATTACTCTAGTGGGTATTAAAGTTAATCCTGTGCTGTATAGATCACTTACAAAACACAATAACTGGATCAGAAATCCTAATGTGAGACAGTCATAAAAAGAGCAGCTAAAAGTGCCAGCACGTCTCTGACACGTCCGGCGTAAACTGGAACCCGAAATTCCTACTTAGAGTAGCCTGTCAGGAATCCAGCCATCCTCTGATTATGAAATCTGAGGCATGGCAAGGCAGCTTATGTCAGATCTACTACGTATCCATGAGTCTTAAACCAAGACTTGTGAATATAACCCATGCCCTTCCTGGTTTGTGATAAGAGTCATGAGCAACTGGTGAAATCTCAGACCAAGATAGCCAGGGCATCATTCGAAAGACCCATTCTTCTTCCTTTAAAGACCATGCACCCATGCTGCCTACCTGTATTCTCAGCCTGAAATTGACCATTCTGGACAAAACTTAGAAAGAAAAGCAGCCATCTACATTGTAAGTTGCCTCAATCTTGGCTCAAGTCAGAACACAAAGTTCATGTAACTTTAACAGGTGTGATGAAGGCAGAAATACGTTAATCTCCCTTACTCTACTGATTCTTCTTCATGACCTCACTGTAGCTGCTGATGTGGTACTGTGGTTTGATTTATACAAGTGGTGAATGTCCTGAGAAATATGCTGTTAGTTTTGGTCTTTCCTAATAGGAAAGATACAAATAATTCAATAAATAATAATGGAAAACAGTGTGTCCTCATGGCACTTCTCTTGGGTCAGTGTTTTCTCTGTTTTCTCCAAAGCTACTTGTATTATACAGCTTTGAATAATAAATTCAGTACATAGGCTGAACTCCAGCATTGGATGACAGTCAGCATACAGTGTCAGTACCAAATATTACCACCTGCAATCATCACAACTGTCTGGTTCATGGACCAAAATTAGCTTAAAAGAGAAGAATTGCTATAACATGTTCTAGTTCTAGCCAAACCACCAAAGGGTTGCAGAAGGCAAATTCAGGACTGGGAGAATGAAGAACCACCCTTTGCAGGATTAGGTTTGAGAGCATCTAAAGAATCTTGAAAGTACACAAGTTCTTGGGACATTATGAGATACCTCTGTGGGTCCTGAGAAAAATGGTGGATTAATTTGCAGTCGTTGTTCATTATAACTGGAAAACTGTGGCAATCCAGTGAAATTCCAAGTGACTGGAGAAGGGGAAACATAACTCTCATTTTCCAAAAAGGGGATAAAAAGGAAGATTTGAAGAATCACAGGCAAGTTACTGTCACCTCTGTGTCTAGTATGATCGTGGAGCATTTTCTCATAGAAAATGTTCTAAGGAAAAATGGAAAACAAAGGTACTGGTGACACATAACAGGACTTCAGTAAGTACCTGGGAAATTTCGTGTTAGTGGCCTTCTGTGACGGAGTTAAAATATTGGTGATAAGGTAAACGTCGAATCATAGAAGAGCAAACGACATCTTCCTGGACTTGTGCAAAGCATTTAATACTGTCTGACATAACATCCTTATCTCTGAATTGGAAAGGGATGCATGTGACAGGTTGGACCACATAGTAGTAAGGATTTGACTGGATGGCTGCACAAGTATGGTCAATGGCTCTATGTCCAAGTGGAGACCAGCAATGAGTGGTTTTCCTCAGGAGTTTGGATTGAGACCAGCACTATTTAACGTCTTTGTTGGCAACACTGACAGTGAGATTGAGTGCACCCTCAGCAGGTTTGCTGATGATACCAAATTGAGAGGTCTGGTTGACACACTGGAGAGAAGGGCTGCCATACAAAAGGACCTTGACAGGCTTAAGGGGTGGGCCAGTACAAACTTCATGAAGTTCAACAATGCCAGGTGCTGTGTCCTGCATATGGATCAGAGAGCAGTCCTAAGCACAAAAATAGGCAGAGATACAAGTGGATGGAGAGCAGCACTGAGGAGAAGGACTTGGAGTTGTTGATTGATAAGAAGTTCAGCACGAGCTGGAAATGTGCACTTGCAGCACAGAAAGCCAAACTTATCCTCACCTGCATCGAAAGGAGTATTAATAGCAAGTCAAAGAAAGTGATGGTCCTGTTCAAATCTATTCTCATGAGACTCTATCTGGGTGATAATCAGAGTGGATAAAACACCTTTCTTGTGAAAGCTAAGAGTGTTGGGATTGCTCAGACTGGAAAAGAGGATTTTCCAAGTACACTTCTTAGTGTTCTTCTAGAACTCAAAGGAAAACTGGAAGAAAGATGGAGAGAGACTTTTTACAAGGATATATTGTGATAGATCATGGATTAGTGGCTTGAAACTAAAATAAGGAAGATTTACTTCAGATAAAATGACAAAAGTCTTTAATATGAGGACAGTGAAGCACTGGAATAGAAAGTGTTTGAGGGTAGTTTTATCTATCTTGAATCATTTGCAGACATAGAAGTATTGTCTTTGCCTGAAGATTTACTAATAGTTGATTACTCTGGGCTTCATTTGCTGTGTCCTCTGACAGTAGCAACCATGGCTCTATGCCTGGCTAGATATCAGAACTTTCCAATACTTTCAGATGGTATCTCCAGCTCTTAAGAAGCACTGAGCAATCCAAACATTGAAGTAGCACAGGCTGTTAGAAGAATATCAAGCCCATGCTATAAATAGCTCAAGTCTAAGGTATTGATCAACATCTTCAAGATATATCTTCTGCACAAGTCCATTATATATAGCACCTATGTACTGAGGGTGGAGGGGGAATATTATCTTAAAGACCAGGATTGTAACCCTGGTTCTTTGTCTGGTTTTATCCTCTCCTAACAAACATTCAAAAATACCTAGTTCAAAAATAAACAAATGAATAAATTAAACCCTGATAAAATAAGATATTTTATAGATCTTATTTCTCCTCAAGTAAATAATTTGGAAAAAAAAAATAAAGGAACCTATGAATTCAGACACATTTTGAAAGGTTTTGGGTACCATAACATGGAAAAGATATCAGTTTATAACAACCTCACCTACGGATCCAGTAGGAGGAAGAAGAGGTGAAAGAATGCAAGGAGACAACAAGGACACAGCTGAACTGACAGTAGTTGGTGAAGATTAAGGATGCAGCAATTTTGAGGAAAATACAAAGGAGGAGAAAACATAGAGGAGGTATGCTGCTCCACTGGTGCAAACTGCTTTGAAGTGTGTTGAACTAATTTGACAACCACCAGTGCTCAGGAAGGAGATAGATAGTAAGAAATTACACTTGTGATTTCCATCCTAGTAGCTTACCTAGCAAGAAAGACATACGTCCTTACAAAGGAGATCCGTACAATATACACAAATAAGGCAGAGCTATGCTGTTAATATTACAAATAGCGTGTGATTGCCAATTTCATACATAGCTTTAATAGTTAAAGAGCCTTGAAGGAAGGAGGAGAATCTTCTATTTCTTCTATTTTTCTTTTCAGTCATATTCTTTAGCAGTGCTATTTCCCCTAATTATTTTAATCAGGCTCATTATCCTGTTCATTAGCCACAAAGTAGAGGTAATTCTCAGTGAGCTTTCAGTTACAGTGCTATGAAGACTAAAAGGCTATTAGAATTATTAATCTAAATGAGACTTAAAAACTATTGTAACTGAGGTTAAAATCACAGCAAATAGACAAATTAGCAGGAACACTGAAGTTAAATGGCCATTTTGGTCAGATTGTCAAACTGAGATGACAGGAAATAAGTCTTTGTAAATTCTTAAACAGAGAGTTAAAGAGGTAGGAAATTAGGTAGTTACAGCTCATAGGAACAAATTTTGCCTGCAGCAAAAATAATAAAACCAAATTTCATTTTGGTGCATATTTTAGTGCTGGAACCAAATTATTGTTTATGTCTAGATCATAATCTCAAGACCAGAGAAGGCTTTCTCCATAGGTTTGTGTTGTATGGAGGCTAATCTGTTTCCTCCTTTCTTCCAGCAGAAATTACAGCCTTCAATGAGGCAGTCTTTGAAGGAAATGTGTAGATGCTAGCACTTCCAGTTGTGAGTGCAAACACACACACACACACACACACTTGATAGTTTAATTTCTCTTGAGTCTTTCACAAAATGAAACACAAAGACTTCCATTTGAATTTTAGGCTCTGGAAATTTAACATTGATCCTTGCCCTTTGGTGGAGTTCCCATATGAATTCATAGCTTTGCCAGGCTTCCTCAGAAGATTTACAACCCTAAAAGTTCTGGCCTTCATCCTACTGTTGGACCCTCAGATGTTCTCCCCGCAGCACCTCTGCTGGGGTTGTCAGAATCCAAGCATGGATTCTTGGATTTCAACAATGAGAATGAATCCAAGCAGTTCAGCCTATGCTGCTGAGCCAGATATTTCCTTAGACATGTACCTATGATTATGATAGAAAACAAAAACAGCGACAGGGAACATGAGAGACCATCTCTAAGCCCTCCTCTCTGCAATTAATTGATCAGAGCATACCTTTGATACTATTAAACCTCTGGCTGAATTTCTAAAAAGTCACAAAGAGCCAAAAAGTCTACTGAAAGGGAACAGGACACAGAGATACAGCAGCAAGAAAGGACTTGAACAGTTTGGGTCCTTGCAGTCTGCCACTGTCCACCCAGACCATTCACCTGTCTAGCATAAGGCAACAGAGAATGAACAATTGCTTCCACTACCTGATCCCACGCTTGCCAAGAGGGTTTAAAAACAAATTCTCATCGTTTGTGCTTTTATTTTCTCTCTTCCATGAAATAGATCTAGAAAACCAAGCGTATAAACAACAGTAGTTATTAAATGCAAAGGTGTACAAATCATCTTATTTCCTATTTCATGTTTTGTACTCATAGTCATTTCCTAACACATCTGAAAAACATGTCCCAGAAAAATCTTAATGTTCAGAAAGCAAGATGAGAAAGTAAGAGAAGAGTTTTCAGTAATACTTTAGACGAGTTCCGCACTGGCTAAAGAGCCAATCCAGTTTCACATTTGCCTACCCAGCCACTAGGTTACCTTGAGGAAATGATTATTTCCCTCTTAGTTGCATCTCATCTCCTGCGTACATATGACTTCATTTGTCCTGCCCCATTTGTGTGCCATTGCCATCCAAGCTGTGATTCATATCCTTTCCCAAGGACTCCTCCAAAGATTCCTGGCTATGTTTGCCACAGGGAACCTTTTTCATCTTCAGACCATGAAATAAGCTCAGCTACCCTGTGTATTTGTAAGTGGTATCGCTGCTTGACTTTCAGAAACAATAGCAATTGAGAAAGAATTTTTAAGGCTGAATGTCATTCACCTCATTAGGTCTGTTTCATAGGAAAAATAGTTTGGCAAGAGTGAGCATCAAGTGGAAAACAGATGCTAAAATTGGTTGATTCCTCAACCATCTACAGCTCCACTGAAAGGTGCACACAGCCTGTCTTGTAACACTGCATCTCTATATCAGTCCCACACAGCCGAACAGTATCAGTGTATTCTAGTACTTTTTAAATCTGAAAGCAGACCACCTCAAAGGCAAACTGCATTATTCTATATTAGTCAAACCTCTAATCCTTTGGTGAACAAAACATGTCTCTCAAGCTTGCTCAGAGTTTTCCAAATTGAAGTTCTGAATAGCTTTCCTCATTTATAATGAGCTCCCCTCCACACACAGAATTTGACAGGGCACTATGATTGTTAAGAGGGTTTCGAGTTGGTCTCAAGTTTCATTACTATATGCAAATTATTTCAGAAAAGTGAAATCAGTCTTCAAAAATTGTGCAGTGTACTAGCTTCCCTCTTGTTCAATTCTTACTTCATTCAGTTTTGTATACAGAGGGAAGTGATTCAGAAAAGATTCATTTTCTGTGGTAATCGGTGCTGGAAAAACATCAGTAAAACTACCACCACATCAATCAGCACTAATTTTTCTGGGTCCTGCTCCTCACTTACATACTCCCCAAAGCACACGCAGGCAGAGACAAACACTCTGCTCTGGAGGATTTCAGAGCATGAGACCTCACAGGAAGGCTGCAGTATTGATCCCACAGTGTGAAACCATCTACTCTGGCCAGATTAAATTTTACGTACTTTGTTATTTAAAGGAGAGGGGAAAATGCACCCAGCTCACCTGTCAGTGAGCCAGAGAGTTCCTGTCTGCCCACACAGGAAGGACTCTTTCATGAAACCAAGAAGCACATGTTTTCTTGGTAATAGCATCTTACTTATGTCCTTCTACACAAATTAAATAAAATGTTACGCAAATACTTCCTACACTACTACATACATAGCCAAAATATAACTTACTATTGGAGGATATAATTTTAGACCTTGCACTCAGCATATATTAGAACATACAGTTCTGTATATCATTTTCTCGATTCACAGATGAGTGACAAACAGGAGAAAAGTTATTTTTAGTTAAAAGAGAAGCAGGCAGATGATTTCATACAAATCCGTAGAAGAAAACCACACTTTGAGATCCTTTTCAAGAATTATCCAAGGACTGCATTTGTTGTACATTCACATTTAAGAGTTATGGGGCAGAACTGCAGCCGGCACTGGCTTCCTAGCAACCCCTATTGACTGCACTGCTTATTTCAGCCTGAGATCTTGCAATTCTTTATGGCTAGCTACCAGGCAGAAGTAGATGCAAGCCCTGCTCCATGGAGGATCTTTGCAGGCCTCCAGCCCTAAGAAACAACACAACAGTCAGCAGCTAGAGAGCATGAGGTAATAAAATCTTCAGCAATGCCATGCTTCCAAATATACAGTGCCCAGAGTGGGGACAGCATGAGAAAAGACTTAATAGGATCACACAGGTCTTAACTGTGTCTTTGCTTCCCAAGCTACACTTGGCTGCACTTTTAAAGAATCTGCTTATGTCATTGAGATAGCATGGAGCTGTCTTTTGTCTCCAACTCAGTTTTACAAATTCTTGCACTAGCTTTGTATTTTGCCTACTGTCTCCTCCTTTCTCTTCCAGGTGTAACCGATGTGATTATTACTAGAAAATATTTTCACTCTATGATAAGAATCTACCCAACTTTCCACATTATTTACTTAGTGAATTCCAGTAACCCAAAATGTAAGGATCAGATTCTGATATTGGCTAAGCCTGTATAAGACTGAAATAACTGTACTGATTTGGGGAGAATTTGACCGGATTTACATCGGTATGAGTAAGATTCAAATCTGGCCCACAGTTTCTATTTCTTCACTCACTTTGGACTTCACCACCCAGCTGCAAATTATTTGACTAAAGCCAGAGATGAACCTTTCCACAAGGCTGATGTTTGATGATCTTTCCCAGCTATAGAACTTCAGCTCCCTATCCCACAAAGCTTCTATTACAGAAGAAATCTCAACCTCCAGTATAAACCTCAATTAATAACTTGAAGATTTAACTGAAGTGCCATCGGATTTTCTTAACAAGTTTTAATTGCATAAGAAACTTCAAAAGCAGCAAACCACTATTATTTTGATCACCAAGTCCCTTTTACAAACTGATCCAGCCATACGTTGCCCATAATTTGTTGCTATGTCTCTCCTCTCACAACAACTCGTGTTCCCCAGGCATATAAATTGGCCTTACTACATGTACTGGGCACTTCGTGTTTAGCACTTCTTTTGCTGTTTATCATCAGCAATTCTCTGCAGCACAGTGATTTCATCTTGGGGATAAGATGCATATGGCTGTCAACTGGCTTCTGCTACAGAGTCTTTTGTCCTCCTTTGGCTCTGTCTGCCCCAGACCAAGCTATGTTGGCAGTGGCATTGTTTTCATCATGACCCTTGCCTGACAGTTTATTGTTTCACATGATTCCACCCCTCAGGCAGCAGCAATTCTGTTGCAGGCACAGGGCACTTTCATCTTAGGGTCACTGTTGGCAGTAAATGAAGTAACGCTGACAATCAAATGGCACCAAAGCCAGTGGGACCATGGCCGGGCTTTGGATCAGCAGAGCCTAGGCAGCAGCTCATTCATCCCACAGCATTATGTGGAGCACTACAGCCATGAGCTGCACATGCACTGGATGATGGTTCCTGCAGGAAAGCTGTTTTCCTCCCCACTGAGTTATTCAAAGCACTTTTAAATTGGTGGAAAACCAGCAACACCCTTCAATTTTCACTTTAGCTGATTGGCACACCATCAGTAGAGTTTAATTCAAGAAACTTACTGTAGCTGAAGTTATCTTGACCCATATCCATCATCAGGGTAATATCATTTTTAGCTTGCTGCCTGAGGGCACATAACTGACATTTTGTGTATATAAAGTATTGGCGTTCCTCATATGCCAAAGTTTAAACCACAGAAAGAATCTTCTGGCAGATCACAACAGATGCTCCCCAGAGGCAGCTGAAACGCTCTATTCTCTGTGCGTGCCCGCGTCCGCTGAGAGTCACACATCGGCTGCGCTCCACCATCCAGCACTTCGCGGCACAACGCGGGTCTTATCCCTGCCGCTTGCAGCAGGGGCTCCCGAGAGCTCCGGGCCACGTTCCCACAGGCACTGGGGACCCCAGCACGTACTCCCACGGTGATTCTCTGCATAGGGATGGGAGCTAGGAAATTGCTACAAAGAGCAATGGACTTGCAAAGGGTGGGGAATCCATGAAGCAGCTTGCTTTGAAAACACCGAGATGTCTGTTCCTAACCTTCTACACCAGATTTTCCTCCCCTAGGACCTAGGAAAAGAGGGCTTTTTCCTCAGCACTCGTCCTTCAGTATTGTTTCAATGGGCTTTCTTCAGACTTCAGCATTTGTTTCTCAGACCCTCATTTTCTTCCTTACAGATCTAGAATGGAAATAGGAAAAGCTACCAGAGTTTACCAGTGTTTATCTTTGGTGTTTTTTGTGTTTTTGCTTTTTATATATATTATATATAAAATATATATTATATATATATAGAAAGAGATTAAGCATCTGCTTGCAGTAGTAAATGTTGTGATTTTTAGTTATGAGAAAGCTAGTCAATGTGGTATCTTATTTCAGCTTTTCCATTTAAAGAACTAGGAGATGAAAGAGAGCATAAATTCAGTTCAAATAAGCCTCTTTCCTTCAGTTAAAATGGCAACATTTTAGAACAAATAAACTTGTGTTAAGGAGACAAGAGTCTGTATTAAGGTTTTCTCTGTACAATTCTGTAATTTATGTAAAATCCCACATCGTAATAAAACAAACAAACAAACAAACAAACTTGAGTTCAGCATAATTGTAATTTAGACTTACTGCAGGTGTTATTTGTATCCCCAGCCAGTCTGATGTGCCACCACACAATCCACATCTCTGCCCTGATTCAGTGATGCTCAGCAACTCCAGGTAAAATGGTTCAGGGCATGCAGCTTGAATATGCTCAATAGGCCAAAAATAACTTGTTACACATAGCTATGCCTTGGTTCCTTCCCATGGTATTTACCAGATTCATTTTTCTTTGTAAAGATCTAGTTTCCAGTTTTGTGGGAAATTAACACTACATTGGATACCCACTTCACCAATTAGGTTTCCAAATTCTCATCAAATTCTGCAGGAGACTACAATAACTTTTCCTATAGGTCCACACATCAATATACAGTAATATAACCAGTTCAGTCAGCCAGCATTTACACTATTGTTCAAAGGCATAGATTCTGTTTTCAGCCTGTTCCAGCGTTACATAGCTGCTGCCTTTCCTCTGCAAACATTAAGTTCATCTTGAGGGTAGGCTCAAGTGGTTGACCTATAACAAAGTAAACACATGTAGCTCAATCACATGAGCTCAAGGCATGCTTGTGTGAGGTTGCTTGACAGTCTGGGGTCTGTGAAAGCAAACGTGTAGCTGCAGCAGTGCAGGCTGCTCCAGAGGGAATAGTTTACACAAAGGCAGAGCGGAGTTTAGATGAATGTGCTCTGGTACGGACGGAGATGTTGCAACCTTGGCCAAGATCACAGCAGAGCTTCATTTCACAGGCCACCCCATGGTGAAAACCACACTTTCTGCTTGCCAGAACGCTTAAACCTGACCATCAACAGGCTGCCCCAGACACTTCCCTCTCTTAGGAACTATTCCAGGCTCTCAGCAGCACCAAGGCTGGGAACTCCAGAAGAGGAAGCCCAGATTGGAATGGTTATCAGTGTCCCCTTGCTCTGCCCACAGCAGAGGGGAGAACATCTCCCAGGGTCCCATTGGAAGCACTCAAGAGTTTATCTTTCCATCCAAATACATTACCTCAGGAGGAAAAACACCCACAAATATCTGAAATTACATCAGAAAGGATCCATGAACCTCAGAAGTATGTCCCACAGGCTGGACATCCCCTGTCCTCCAGTCCCAACACACACACACCCCAGCTGCATTGCTCACGCATCCCTTCACCCTCTCCACCGTCTCCCTTCTCCCCTTCCAGCCATGTCACTGACCACAGCTGTGTTCCAGCAAAGCATTTGCAGCTGTGGTGTTCTCTGTGCCTGCGTATCCCCCAACTCTTTCCTCTATGTGCCCATCCACAACATCTGGGCTATGTTCCAAAACTCTGCAGTCAGATCTTCTGCAAGTTAAAAGCACCAAAAAATGTGAAAGTGAAAAAAATAACTTTTCCCCTCCGTGGGAACATTTGAAAAAACAAGATGCAATTTTTGCCTGCATTCAATTAAGAGACAAACATTTTCAAGAACCAGCTTCCTCTGACATGGGGAGCAAACCAAGCAGCACATCAGCCACTGTGTGCACAAGTGCTGTGATGTCTAACACCCCAGGGTTTGGCAGCAGATAAGGACCTACTCCTCAAGACAGTGGCAGATGAAAATAAGACTTACTAAAAAATAACTCCACAAGTAACTGTAAGCCAGAAATGCCACACCTGATCAAGTCCAGCAAAAATGCTGGTCCCAGTAACTCAACATCTGCATACACTGAGTGATGATTGGACCTCTGGTAAAACTGGGAGAGGAAAAGGTTTGTCACATCCCTGAAATAATTGTTCTCTGCATGCAGAGTATGTCTCTTTTCAGCATCTACTGTCATTAATACATGTCACTGGTTGTTCACAGACGGGTTCTTTCAAGTATATGGAGTTGATCAAAATGCAGATGTGAATATCACTCATATCTAAACAGAGCTCCTTTCTACTTCTCATTTCTCCATCCTTTTTGCACATTTTCATCACAACATAAAAAGATTGATTAGGATATTACAATTGCCAGTGATGTCATATTTCAAATCCACCAGAAGTTCCTCTTTCTGCTCATATAAAATAATCCCAGCCATCATGGTTTAGAGACATTTCCAAGGGAGGAAAAAAAAAAAAAAGAAAAAAAAAAGAAAAAAAAAGGGATTATGAACTCATGGTTAATCACCATGGTTATCAAGAGCTACAGTTCACAGCTTCTCTAGCACACCTCCCATGGCTAGCACTCAAGGCTTGACTGCTAAGTTCCAAAGCCTAATGGGTTTCTTCTTAACACCCCAGAAATTTTCATGCTAAATCTGTACAAGCAGACAGCACCCTGGTAATAGCTATTTCATCTCCCCTGTCTTCACACAGCTTGTGTCTGGCTCACCATGGGCTTTCCCATGCACATCAGCACAGAGGAGTGGGGTGATCCCACGGCAGTGGGGCACAGAGCCCATCTCATGCCCCTCAGGGCTGTTTATTCCCACTGTTAACAGCAGCAGTAGTGTGCTGACAGTGTTACTAAAACTGTTTTGATCTCACTGCAGAAGGAATAAACAAACTCACTGGGTTGGGAACAGCCCTATATCTCTCCTCTTAAAATCCATCTTGCATTAGCCGGGCTTCCACAGTATAGAACATTTGGCAATTAGTATCATCACCTGAAAAGTAACTGTTGAATTTCTAGTAGTTTGAACTCAGTCGAGAATTAAAGGTCAGTTTACATCAGGTTTTGTACTTAACAAGTAAAAGTTAAGTGCTTAAAAATACATCTTGTCCAGAGGAATGTACTTCACCCACTAGGTTTACAACAGAGCAGTGATGCTTTGAGAACTTACAAGCGCCATAGTTAACCACCCCGTTATCAAGAAAATCTGAATACAAACGCTGCTCTTTTCAGGATTTTACCGCCCCTAAAACAAGCACCTCGAAACCACCCTTAGAAATAGAAAAGTTATTTTGACTAGGCTGCTGGGCTGCTTTCCTTGTCACCTGTGCCCAACAATGATACACTTTTTTCCTTTAATAGAGAGGTTTCTCAGAACACCCCAGTCCATAAGCAATCCTCGGTTTTTGAACCACCAAGGACTGGTGTAGCCCTGCATGCATGCAGCTCTGCCCTGTGAAGCCAGCTCAGCTCCCAAAGAGCTCAGAGAAGGAGCTATCAGCACTCCAAGGGTCTGGGCCAGGATGCTGTCCCAGTGACCCACAGGACAGCGTAGCAGCCAGATGAAAACACTGCGGCCCAGAAGCTTTCAGTTTTTATTTAAAGGACAGCAGTGTCTTGGGCATCTTTGGGCAGTGACGAAGCAGCTTCTGCATGGTCTGCAAGAATTTGAGAACTGGTACAACAAGCAGGCATTGTCCCTTTGGAGGATGGGAGGTGTGGCTGGGTTCAGGTGCAAGTTCAGGGTTTCACAGAAACAGTCGGTAGCATGTTTTCCCTAATCCCTAAATTCCCTAAACTAAGCATCAGCAGAGAAGCAGGATAGTATTTGATAGCAGCTGGTGCAGTTCTGAAAGCACGTGCAAAAAGAATGTGTCAGTTTTTGCATACAAGAAGCCAGTATGAGAGACATCACAGTTAGAAGTGGTTATAAATACTGAGTTTATTGAGTTTATTGTCAGTTATCTTGACACTGACAAGATAAACAGCTTTTCACTAACTTGTCTCCAGCTTGGGAAAACTTCCCTTAAAATAAGTCTAAAAATAGCTTTTTGTCATCAGCTGTGAGAAAACTGTAACTGAAATAGAAGAGTTATTTTACTTGCTGTGATATTTACGTATATCATCATGCTTTTCCACCCAGTATTAAAGTATCCTACTGCAGCTGCCAGGAAATGCAATTCCTGTTTAACTTGTAAGAATTACCAGTTAATGAATACAATTCAAATAAACCTTCTTCTCCTAGTCAAAGAAAATATAGCTCCTTTGTAAGAAAGTTCACTCGGCTTTGCTAGAAAATATCTAGACAGCAGAAATACGGGTGGAAAAAATGTAGGTCCATGAGGCAGAGTGCTGATATTCTTAAGATAGTTTAAAAGAAGTCAAAATTAATCCTGGGATAGGGGGGGAGCTTGAATATTATTTTTGTCCCACAGATATACTTCTGTGATAAAGGAACTTTACAAACAAGATCAAACACACAGGACAGGAAAAAAAGAGTGCAGATCCCAGGCAGGTACTGGAGATGGAACAAGTGTAGAAGTCTAGGTTCTCAAGTCCTGACAAGAAAGAGTAACAGTACCGAAACTTGACACAAAGGCTTATGAATAACAACCAAACACATCAACAAAGTCCTCCTGGGTGAAGCACAAACAGATCTAGGAGCAGAAATTAAGAATATAACCAAAGGCAAGACCAAGATCCACCTGGGGCTGGCAGAAGAGCAGTAGCCTCCAGCCAAGGGCTGCAAATCTCTGGAGCCTTGCTCACAGGCAGGACAGGAAACCAACCACCTCCCCACATAGAATGGCTTGGGTTGGAAGGGACCTCAGAATCATCTAGTTCCAGTGACTCCCCCTCCTCCCCCCCCTCCTTCCCCCCTCCTCCCCCCCTTGTTCTGCCTCCAGGCTCCTCAGAGCACAGAACAAGCCCTCAGATGCTCTCTGATTTTCCACTTTACAAAGGTTTCATTATAGAGCAAATTCATCCAGCAGAAGTTTGAGTTTAGGTCTCTTGCTGAGCAGTACAGCAACAGGAGCACAGATGCTTCTCACTGTGTTTCACAGTAAGGTTTAATATCTTTAATGGCCACATATGACAGTGAAAATTCATCTAATAATCAATCTTTCAGAACACCTACAAAAACCCAATAGCAGTTTCACACCATTATCTTTGCAGTCATTCTCTCTGCACAGGCTGAGAGTGGCAAGAAAACCCTCATATGTTTTGTATTACAGTTTGCAAAAATCCCTTGTACCAAGGTAACTCCAAGTCTTGCAGAAAACCGATCTCACTGTGATGGAGCCAAGGGACAGGCTGCTCCCATGTGTTTCCCATTTCCCCACCAGCACAAGCTGCAGACACACAGAGAGCAGACAGGGAGGTTAGGCAGAGCTCATTTTGGCTCTGGTGTTTGTACAGCAAGCAACTGGGACCTAGCTGCAGGCACTCCTCTGCCCTGGGTCTGCCAACCAGAAACTATCCATGGGAACTTCACCTGAGAGGTGGCAGCTCACAGTACCTGTCCTAGCAGCTGCCATTTGAAACATCATCAGCTTCACAATAATTCATTAAACCTGGTGATTCTGAACTATTTCCTGCAATGCTCCTGTACTATCCCATGCACCTGTGCTCTGTTTTCTCACTGCTGGGGAGCAAGCCATCGGGTCAAGATATGAGTTTCTCCTTTCTTCTGTGAAAGGCTGCCTGCAAGCTTCTGCCGAGGAGCTCTTGCAAAACCCTGTGGCAAAGCAGACATTGAGTGGACACCTGGGCTGCCTCAAGTTGGGTGGGAGACAGTATCACTGCCTCCTCCAGTAGGATCTTCCCAAATAAGACAAAGTCAAGGGCTCAGAAGGTCCAGAAGCATCAGTATTAAAGTCTGTGTTTCTGTTTCACTTCCACTCCTTTGCTGTTTCTCCTTGCTTTAAAAAAAAAAAAAAAAAAAAGACAAAAAAAAAAAAAAAAAACCCAAAAAAACTGAAAAATGCCACCCCAGTCACAACACCATAGAAAACCTAAAATCGTAGCAGCTTCGGCACATACTGGGGAGTGTGATAAGGACTGATGTAATTTCTATGAAGAGAATAGAGATTAAAAGAAGCATTCAGAGGATTCAGCGCTATTTCATTATTATTACTTTATTTTAAAATGACTGCTTCCTCTCATATTTTCAGCAGAGATGTGTGCAAAGAGAACCAGTGCTGCATGACCATTGTGAGCTTCAGCAACTGTCAGCTCCCAGGGACAGCCCTGATTGGAGCTGACAGCATCACAGAAGGACTGAGGTGGGCAGGACCTCTGGGCCATGTAGTCCAACCCAAGCTCAAGCACAGACACCCAGAGCAGGGAGCTGGAACCATGTCCAAATAGTGCATCACCAAAGGCTAAATACTGGGTGACAGAGTATTACGAAAGTTTTGAGATCCTCAAGAGGATGCGCTGCAAAGGGGTGGGTGGAAATTGGTGTGGTGGTCACTCAGAGCAGCGGACACTGGTGCTGGTTGAACAGAACGGAGGGAACTGCATGGCCATCCTGGGGCTGCACAGACAGACAGGTGGTGGGAGGAAGCCTCAAAGGGGCCAAATGCTGCTGTGATTTTAAGTGAGAGCTGGGCTTCCTTCTGCATTCTGGGTCATTCAAGCCAAAAACTCTTTGATTTCAAGAACAAGAATTTTGGTATCTTGGGAATGTCTCTGAATTAAGGAATCTGTTGATGCTTTGGAGGAACTAACTTCATGATAAAAGCTACCTTGGCAAAAACCTCCCTGGATTTTTCCCCACATATTGCATGGGGCTGAAATCTGACTCCCTTTCCACAGCAAAAGGCAGTGGTGTCTTTTCCAAACAGATGAAAGCAGCATTTTGCAACATGGATTCATCTTCCCTCTAGAAATGCAAGTCTGGCTGTAAACAAACCAAGATAAAATAAAGGATTCCTTGAACCAGCAGCCTCTGACAGCTCTCACCAAGATATCACATGCTCCTCCTGAGGAGACCTGCCAGTTTCACCCTGCCTCCTTTCTGAGCATCCCAGACAAAAAGTGCAAAGGGAACATAATGAAGGAAGGCTATGAAGGAAGGGAAGCTCTCCTTTTACCCATTTCTAGAAAACTGAATTATCTGGGACTTTAGCTAATAATCATACAACCTTAAAAATTCTGCAGGGAAAAATAATAAATAATGCCACTGTGTTTCTATTTCTAATTTTCCAGATGCTAAGGTAAAACAGAAGTTCCCTGAAGTCTGGCACAGTGGTTAGAAGAGGTCAGGTGGGGTATTTTATTGAAAGAGTGATTCTGGGAAAGGATCTGAGGGGAAAGGCAGCAGCAGCTAGAGTGACATGATCCAAGACAACAATAAATCTCCATAGGAAATTGCTTATGCACAATCCTGCTGGAGCTGTCCCACATCTCACAGCACCACACCAACTCTGGAAGCAATCAGTTTGTCAGGAAATCATCACACTGAAGCCAATGGAAATATTGCCAGAGCAGAAACAACAGAGAGAGTTACCAATATCGACTTTGTATTGACTCTCATAGACCTAACACGGCAGACACCTGGAAACCTTTGTAAGGAATCTACCCCCACTTATCTGTAAAGCCTTGTTGCATCATACTGTCCCAAGACATACAATATGAGCTTTAACTTCTCTGGTTTTCTTTTAGAAGGTGCACTACAAACTGAAAAATTTCTGACACTTCTTTCCAACCTAAAAGCAACCAATCAACCTCTCCTGGGAATGTGGGATTCTTTCACGGATTCACTTGTTTTCTCACTCTACCTTCTTAAATGGTTGCAGTTGATTTAGTTTGCTGATTAATATACTGTCTATTTTCTTTCACTTTGCCTGCACAGAAGTGAGGTAAATATAACTCCATTTTGAGACATTTAAAGATCCAGGAACCAATTCAGCAAGAATCTCGCATGTGTCTAAGTATGCTAATCATCCCTGGCTCACAGTCAGCACTCACTGCCTTGCTGAATTGAGATGCTGAACGTAGTCTTCAGTGGAGCTTCCTTGAAGATCACAGACATCACCTCTCTTCAGAGCCTTACTGACTGCACAGAGCTTAGAGCCATGGGCAAGAGCACAGTGCATACCCTGTGCTCCTTGCTGAAGGAGACAGAGGTCTAGCCAGGATTCACGCAAAGACTTCACAGAAATCAAAGCAAAAATGACTGGCTCCTACTGAGTGACTTTAAAAGCAACCTGGTATAAATAAAATATGTCAGTCTGCATTTTTGTTCCAGATTGCAGCTCTGACTTCTCAGACCCTTTTTTGTAACGGCTGAGGATGACTCTCAGATGAGGAAGTTCACGGTCCTGTTGATCACTGATACACCTACTTTGCATGGGGTCTGTTTGCACGGAACCAAGTCGCCATAAGTCTTCTGCTCTGTGAAAGTATATTCATTAATGCCTCTTTCTTAGCACAGCAACCAAATCAGTGTTTCAGTTTCCATTGATACCAGAGTTTTCCAAACGTAAGCCAGTATTGCAAGCTAACAGCACAGGTTATAGCTGTTTTACACAGTTCATTCAAAGCAAACATGACCATAATTCCTCACTCACAAGAAGAAGTAAGAACACCATTCAATTATCTGTGACATGATGAAACATGCATAAACAACGAGCAGATTCACAGCCTGATTGTTGTTGTAACTGATCCCAATTACTATGTTTCTCTGCTCACCCTACCAGAAACATCTGCCTTGCTGCCCGGGATGGGGATAACCACTGCTATCTGATATTCCAGTGGTTTACAAGGACAATGCAATTACAGCTCCAAGTCTGGCATAAGCAAGCAGCCAAGCTTTCTGTCTGCAGTCATTCAAGCTACAGTGATGCATCTTCCCATCCTTAGTAACGGAATGGAAGAGATGTTCAGCTGTAAGAGCGAGGCTTCTGCTACGGATCTTGTACATTTTGATTATTTTTCTGACAAACGTAGCCTGGCAGAAGTGAAGTTTAACAAGCTAATGAATACTTCTGAATGACCTTCCTTGTGTCTCGCACTGACATCTGGCGCTGGAATACAAATTCAGAAATATGGAAAGAATCACTGGGGGAGAGGGGGAGAAAGACAGAGGAAGGGAGAACCCAGATGGAAAATCTCACTGGTTCCACAAAACCTAACTGTTCATTCCAGTTATCCCTGTGCACAGCTTGCTCTTCTTGGCTGCTTTCGGCACAGATTAGTGACCTTCAACCCTGACAAATATGTTGCCCTCATGCTTTTGTGATCTCCTAATCTCTTAGAAGGTGACACATTCTGAGATTAAAGCAGACACACCAGGATCCCAGTGGAAGTACAGTACAGATGCAGCTGTGATGAATGCCAATTAAAACAGTAGCAGTATGTGACAGCTGTTTACAATTACATTTAATTAGCAAGTTTTAAACACCTTATTATCGGGCTCCTCTTTGAATTGTGCAGCTACAGTGCACCCTGAGTCTGGGATACTCCATGGCGCCTTCCACCCTACAACCATGGCATGAAGGGTGTTAGTAGAAAATCTTTGTGCTGGTGTCTCCCTAAAAAAAGTACCTCCTAAAGGATAAAGGAACCTGAAGAATGGGAGGAATGCAGGCACGCGATTCTGCCCAGAGGAGTCATTAAACACAATTTGCCTATGATGTTCCCTATCCCCATTAATAAACGTTGGACCTCACCTACAAACACAGAAGCTAAACTCTACAAGCAAGCAACTACAATAATATCTAGCCAAAAGATAAGAAAGTTTAAGGTTGCTCATAAGCCCTATTTGCCAGGTCTCAGACCAGTTTCAGACACCAGACCTCTTCTCCTTGGGCTGAGCCCCTGCTCAGGACTCCTTTCCATCATGTAAAGCATGTGGAGACACATCAGCTGCTCCTCTCCTGGGAACACAAATACGGCCAGGGATGCTGCCAGACACAGTCGTCCATACCACTGGGAAGGAAGGACATGCCAGGGCAGTCATGGGGGCGCAGGGACTGGGAGGCAGTGGGACAAATGTGGTCAAACGGCTGCACTCAGCTGCAGGCTAAAGTACATACCTTGGCACCAGCTCTCAGTACCTCCCATAAACACAGCAATTAGGCCAGCATTAACTAGGTCACTTGAGAAATGCAGGTACTCTGCAAAGGCTAGGCACCCAAATGTATTCTCAGGGACACGGACAGGCTGATGCTGCCCAAGAAATGTCTGTGCCACCACATCTTCCCTCTGGTTCTTACCTAAATGAAGGTAATTCATTTTCTGTCCGTTGGGTCACCTTACCAAATGCACCACAGGAGCAGGTCCAGCATTGGATGCAAGTGTGCAGCAGAATAAACACCCCAGTGCCCAAAAATACTCACATATCTGCAAACCTTCATCCTTAAGAAATAGAATAAATGCCTAAAGCTGCCTTTCATGGCAGTAGCCATGAAAGTGCTTTGGCACTATGCAGGACGAGGCTGCTAGAACCCAGAGGCACCTCTCTACTTTTAACTTAGAGAGGGGCGGCTTAGATGCTAAGAAGAAATTCATTACTCAGAGGGCAGTGAGGCTCTGGCACTGCTACCCAGAGAGCTGTTGATCCTGGAGCTACTCAATGCCATCAGGATGGGGTCCTGGGCAGCCTGAGCTGGTGGGGGGCAGCCAGTTCACAGGGGAATGGAACTGGATGGGCTGTAAAGTCTCCACCAACTCACACTCTTGTATGATTCTGTGATTCAACGATATCCTGCTCCTTGGGCTGGATATGCAATTGCGGGAGGAGCAATGCAGGCTCCTCTTCTCCCAGAGCCAAAGGAATGACTGCTTATTGCCTGAGCAGTCACACCATGACTGGGAAATCATGTGTCATATTTCAAAGGTAACTTGGAAATTACAATTTGGAGCGCTTGACATCTTAAGAGATCTATACCTCACATTGACACATGCAAACAAAAAATGAGACCATACTGCATAATATCAGGCAGCTTTTTAGATTGTTTTAAAAGAGGCAACCTTTACAATGTAAAGACATACTTTATTTAGGTCTGAATGGGTCTTTTTTTTTTTTTTTAATTATTATTATTTTGGCAGCAGCCAATCCTTCTTCTTCACACACACACACACACACACACAAAAAAAAAAAAAAAAAAAAAAAAAAAAAAAAAAAAAAAAGCTGCTCCTCAACAGTTCTGCTTAAAAATTCAAGATCTCTGTGCAAAAATATAATCAATTCTCAAGGTTTTGTAGCTTTTATCTATCAGCTCGTAATAGGACTGTGGACACTGTCCAGCAATTGCGTTAGTTTCCAGCACACTGAGCTCTCAGTAACACTCCCTCTGCCCCAGGACTGGTGCAGTGCTGGGCAACAGGTAAATAGCTGCTGTGATTAACAACCAGCAGGGTCACTCCCCATCTAGTCCAACCACCCTATCAGTGCAGCAAGGACATCTGCATAACATTACCTTTCACTGTGGCTCACATGAGCTAAATAATGTGCATGTTATAACCAGGCTTCCAGTGGCTTTTAAAAGTAAGGAAAATGAACTCCTGCAGTACTGCAGATACACAGTGTCTTGGCTTCATCACCTGATGTTGTTTTTAGGAAATCAGTGACTTTGCACTGACAAAACCCACACAAAGGAATATCACATTGACCTCATTTCGTTTGGTGCATGTAGGAACTGTTCAGTTTTCATCTCTCTGTTAAAATCATAGAATCATAAAATGGCCGGGGTTGAAAAGGACCACAATGATCATCTAATTTCAACCCCAATGCTATGTACAGGGCCACCAACCACCAGACCAGGCTGCCCAGAGCCACATCCAGCCTGGCCTTGAATGCCTCCAGGGATGGGACATCCACAACCTCCTTTGGCAACCTGTTCCAGCGCATCATCACCCTCTCAGTGCAAGACACTCATTTCAGTGTTTCCCTGCCCAACCTCTAACAGGAGGGCTGCATCCGTTCCCCAAATCTTCCCATTCAGATTGGGGCCTGAGAGAGGCTCTTTGTGTATGGGGCATTGTGTGCATGGGGCACTGTGTGTGTAGGGCACTGCACAAATGGGTCACTGTGCATGGGGCACTCTGCATGCAGATGTGGATACGGGTGCACGCAGCATCTGTGGCCCCACAGCTGCTCACCAACTCGTAGCAGTGAGTGCACCCAGAGTGGTGCTGCTGAGCCAGACTCACCACTGCTTCGTGCAGTGCCTTCTGCTGGCCCCTTCTGGCACGCACCTATGTATAAACAGATGCATTTATCAGATGCCTATGTCTGTATTGTATGGATTCCGAATATACCATTTCTTTTAACACATTGCTTTCTCATGTTCCACCAATTCACTGATGACCATGAGGAGAAACTTTTGAAAATAAATAGCTTGCATTTTTTAAAAAATATAACAACATAACCGATTGAGATATTGTTTGTGCAGTAAAGCTGTTTTTCCTGTGGGGATGAAGCATGTTCCCAAGGAATGCTACTTCCTCCATCACAGACAGAGCAGAGGATAGTTTTGAAATTCCACCTTAACGTGCTGACTGCATTGATAGAAAAGCTATGTTGCTCAATGAAGGATGGCATTCATCTCTCCATCTTGTCATCCAGCTGAAATTTAAAACAAGCCACTCGCAGAAATATTTGTCCTAACAGCCCATCCAGATGGTTTTAACAAATCTCTCCACATTTCCAGCAAACATGATTTAAAATCCTTCACTACTTACAGAGAAAAAAACCTTGCTTCCATTTCAACCAAACCCTGTCCTGAGATCAGCATCACACCTGAGGCGTCTGTGCCTTCACCCCCATGAGAAAATCAAGCAAGCCTTGACAGTGCTTGTACACCCTTCACACCTAGGGACATCATTTTATTTCCCAGGGACCAGAAAGTCCTGGGCAGGTGGGACAAAGTCCCCATCTTCCTGCTGGAACAGAGAGAAGAATGGGAGGGGAAGGGAAGGAAAGGAAAGGAAAAAGAAAGGGAAAGGGAAGAAGAGAAAGGAAGGGAAAGGAAAAAAGTGGCCCAGGAGCAGCACACGGGATGGAATGCAGTGATGGTGCCCGGACGTGCCACCCTCCCTCCCTGCCGGACCCCTGGCCGCCGCCGTGACCGTCCCCGGCGCAGCAGCCGCCCTCGCCTCGGAGGGTGGGCGGTACGGTCACCGGCGGGGCTGCCGGGGGCTGCTCGCCTTTCCCGGGAGAGAGACGAGCCCGAGCGTACACGTGTGAACACACAACCATGAACACTCGCACATCCCGCCGAGGGAAGCCGGAAAGACATCCGCAGCCGGGCTGCGGTGACAGATCCCGATCGGCCGAGCCAAGCGCCGGCCCTCCCTCCTCCTTGTTCCCCCTGTCCCTCTCCGCCCATGGGCTCCGCTGCTCGGCGCTGCACCGTCGCCGGCTGCGAGCAGCTCCTCGCGGCGTCCTGCTGCACAACCCGCATCCCTGCCCCTGGCCCTCCGGTATACCCATCCTAAAACAGAACACAATACACACAAACGCACCAAAAAAAAAAAAAAAAAAAAAAAAAAAAAAAAAAGGAAAGAAAGAAAGAAAGAAAGAAGCCCAGTGCAGACGGAGCGGTTTATTGGCCGGCTTACAAGCCCTGTGCTCTCCCCAGCCGCCCGCCGCGTTAATTTCATAGCACCGGCGACATGAGGACCTCATACCTCCGGACAACTGGGTGAGTCATAAATACATGGCGCACGGCTGTAAGCCGAGACTGTTTACGGCCACTTTGCAGCGGCCTCCAGAGAGTTTGACTCTCTTGCGCAGGGCGCGCAAGGGCCGCGCAGCAGCGCGGGGGGCGCCAGGGACCCCGCGCCACCGGCACCTGCGGACGGCGCGGAGCTCCGCGGGGGCGGCGGAGCCGGGGGGGCCGTGCTGGTGTTGGGTTACCCCGGCCCGGCACCGCCGCCGCGGAGCCAGAGGGTGCCGGGGCGCTGCTCCGGCGGCCGCGCAGCGCACGGTATGTCGGGCCGGTGACTTCAGCCGTGAGATATTTGGAGGCTCCGCGGGGTCCGGTGCGGGGGGCCAGCGTGTATGTTTGGGTCTGAAAGCGAATCAGCGGAGGGCGCGTCACTGCCAAAGGGCCCTATAAATCCATCTGCGGCGCAGAGTCGCCCTGGCAAAGCCCCGGCGTCCGCGCGTCCCGCTCCGCGATTACTCCGCCCGCGGGTGCGGAGCTCCCAGCGCCTCGCCGAGCCCCGCGTCCCTGCCCGCAGAGCCCCGCGGCACCCCGGGAGCCGGGCGCGCCCAGGCACAGCCGCGGCGGGCGCTTCTCGGCACCGACCCGGCCTCCCGCCGCTCCCCACTTGGATCTAAGCTTTCGCCGCGACGGGACCCCCGATCTGGAGGACGAAGCCTCGCCGCCGCTGCTGCTACCGGCCCTGCAGATCTCAGCGCCTGCCTCTGATTCTCCCAGCAGGCTGAGGGGGGTGGTGTGATTTTATTTTATTTTTCCCTCCCCTCCTCAGCTGCCTTCCCCCCCCCCCCCCCCCCCCGTTTTTTTTTTTTTTCCTTCCTGCCGCTGCGTGCGTGTCCGAGCGGTGCGCGGCTCCCCGCGGTGCTGGACCAGCTGGCGTTACAGGAGCCCTGATGTCTTCATCTGACTCCCCGCAGTTGTTGATGGAGTGTCTTTCTCAGATTTCCAGGCAGGGTCCCAAGAGCAGCACCCAGAGCCAGCTCCCGCTGCCAGGGCGGCGCTCCCCGCGGCTCGGGCCGCTCCCGCCGCTGCTGAACGCGGCTCCGGGGCCGGAGCGGGCGCAGACCCCTGCGGAGCCGCGGCCACAGCACCTGCGGCAGCGGCGGGAGTAGCCGCCGGGGCTTCTGCTGGCGGCTTCCCTCTGCCTCCACTTAGACTTGCGACCTTGTCCCTCTTCTCCACGCCTCCTCCTCACGAAGACGGTCCCGGCGGTCGGACCCCGACCTGGCCCATATGCATCGCCCGTCCGGCCGCTCGGCGCCCCGGCGTTGATGTCCGTCTCGGGTCCGA